>NC_088867.1:59086316-59271316 GCF_032884065.1 Artemia franciscana
CCATGTAAGTTCATCAGTCATTTTACAATTAAACATTAATAGATTTCTACGTGAACGCATGTCTTAAATATCTTTAATGACGTCACCTTCATAACACAAATGACGACAACTAACTTCATGACGTCAGTCAACACTCAAACATGACCTCACCCGACAGACAGACCCACACACACACAGAAAACTTATTTTTATATATATAGATATATATATATATATATAGATAGATGTGCCGGTGTCCCGGTCGTCATTTGTGTCCCGATGTCCCGGTCTGTAATTTCGTCAGTCGAGAACATGACGTCAGTCGAAAACATGACGTCACTCGACAGACACACAAACACACAGACAACTTATTTTTATATATATAGATAGATAGATAGATTAACTAAAGTCTTTAATTAAATATCAGGAGAAGAAAAGAATACCTACTTAAATAACAATAAGATACTATTTTGTGCATAAAAAAAAAATGGCAGTGGAAGGATTCGAACATTCGCCTCATCAGAGACTAGTTTCTTAAACCAGCGCCTTAGACCACTCGGCCACACTACCTTATAACATTATTTGAAATATATGTTATATGATTAAATCATAATAAGTTCACTTATTCGATACGAGCGATTAAGGTCAATCTCCTAGGTTGAAAGCAAATTCTATTTCCAATAGCATTGAAATACGTCACGAGATTTCCTTCTTTCTCATTGGCTTAATTGCTCTCTTGATGGGTGGACGGAATTTAAAATTAGAATAAAGCGCAAGACCCTTCTAAACATCAAATTTCATTAAGATCTGGTCACCCTTTCGTAAGTTACAAATACCTCAATTTTCAAAATTACCCCCCCCCCCAAATCCACCAAAGAGAGCAAATCTAAGAAAAAGGCCTCGGAGCTCTTATTTCAAATCCCGACCAGATCTTTTGACATTGGTGGGAGTTGGAGGGGAAATCTTGGAAAACACTTGGAGTGGAGGAATCGGGATGAAGCTTGGTGGATAAAATAAGCAAATGACCTTGATACGTGATTGACGGAACCGTACTGGATTCGCTGTTGGCCAACGCACATGTTGGCCAGGAGGCGTTTTGTCAGCGGAAATAACAATTATATGCGTATCAGTAGGCATCAAATCGATGGCTGTTTTGAACAGACGCGCTAAATCATTATTTTCGTGGAAAATAATCCAGCATCCCACTGACCCAAACACTTCAAGTTTTACTATGTAGTTTATCAGTGATTATAACTTTTGCCGGAAGACACGGGCCGTAATGTTATGTCTATGAACCGCCGATTGTCCTTGAAGTAAAAGCTGCTGTATCTCGTCCCAAGATTGATTACATGTAAATGTAATAAATAAATCTGGACGACCATAGAGACGAACATACGCAATAGCATCTTGAGCATATTCATGCATATGACGGGGACTGCCAGCATATGACGAAGGTAAAATTGTTAATCTTCCAACGTTTGTGGTATTACCGTCATTTATAACTGCATCTCGCAAATGAATGTATTGTTCAGAGCGGAGCTTGGTCTGATTCAGGCGGATATATAGCAAACGTTCTGATTCAATTTTAGCATACATATCAACGACGAATTGGTGAAACAATTGACGGCATTTTAAAATATAATTTTCTTCATCCTGCCGAATCATTAGTCTATAGGAATAATAATGCATTGCACTGCATTTCTTATTCATTTCTTTGTTAGTGGCTGGTTTCCTCAATTTAATATTAAAGTGATAGCCGTCGATTCCTACGTGAACGCATGTCTTAAATATCTTTAATGACGTCACCTTCATAACAAAAATGACGACAACTAACTTCATGACGTCAGTCAACACACAAACATGACGTCACCCGACAGACAGACCCACACACACACAGAAAACTTATTTTTATATATATAGATATATATATATATATGTATATATATATATATATATATATATATATATATATATATATATATATATATATATATATATATATATATATATAGATAGATGTGCCGGTGTCCCGGTCGTCATTTGTGTCCCGATGTCCCGGTCTGTAATTTCGTCAGTCGAGAACATGACGTCAGTCGAAAACATGACGTCACTCGACAGACACACAAACACACAGACAACTTATTTTTATATATATAGATAGATAGATAGATTAACTAAAGTCTTTAATTAAATATCAGGAGAAGAAAAGAATACCTACTTAAATAACAATAAGATACTATTTTGTGCATAAAAAAATGGTAGTGGAAGGATTCGAACCTTCGCCTCATCAGAGACTAGTTTCTTAAACCAGCGCCTTAGACCACTCGGCCACACTACCTTCAAACATTATTTGAAATATATGTTATATGATTAAATCATATTAAGTTCACTTATTCGATACGAGCGATTAAGGTCAATCTCCTAGGTTGAAAGCAAATTCTATTTCCAATTGCATTGAAATACGTCACGAGATTTCCTTCTTTCTCATTGGCTTAATTGCTCTCTTGATGGGTGGACGGAATTTAAAATTAGAATAAAGCGCAAGACCCTTCTAAACATCAAATTTCATTAAGATCTGGTCACCCTTTCGTAAGTTACAAATACCTCAATTTTCACCGTACTGGATTCGCTCTCTTTGGGGAAGTTGGGGGGAGGGGTTCAGTGATTTGGCGAGTTTGGTGCTTCTGGACGTGCTGGGACGATGAAAATTGGTAGGCGTGTCAGGGAGCTGCACAAATTGACTTGATAAAGTCGTTTTCCCAGATTTGACCATCTGGGGGGCTAAAGGGAGAGGAAAAATTAGAAAAAATTAGGTATTTATAACATACGAGTGGGTGATCGGATCTTAATGAATTTTGATATTTAGAAGGACCTAGTGACACAGAGCTCTTATTTTGAGTACTGACCGGCATTAAGCCTCTTATTTTCCTTTTAAATCAATCTATTGATTCATAGAATTTTGCTAGAGCTCATACCATATGATCTTTAGGCTCTTCTTGCCTCGTTACAAGTGCCATATGAGCTCTTAGCTCTTGTTTTTCTGCCCATTGTGAAAATTCAAATGCTAAACTGTTTTCTTACTTGTAACCAACCAAATTCCAATGGTCAGCTGTTACCAATTAGACATGTGAAAAATTTAAAAAAATCTGTTCCGGTTATGTCAACCATGTATCTAGGACTTGTGCTTATTTTTCCTACTAAGTTTCATCCCGATCCCTCCACTCTAAGTGTCCTCCAAGATTTTAGGTTTCCCCCTCCCAACTCCCCCTAATGTCACCAGATCCGATCGGGATTTAAAATTACAGCCCTGAGACACGATAGGTATTTTAACTTACGAAGGAGTGATCAGATCTTATGAAATTTGAAGTTTGGAAGGATATTGTGTCTCAGAGCTCTCATTTTAAATCCTGACCAGATCAGGTGACATTGGGGGGGGGGGGGTTGGAGAGGGGAACCTAAATCTTGGAAAACGCTTAGAGTGGAGGGATCGGGATGAAACTTGGTGGGAAAAATAACAGAAGTCCTAGATACGTTATTGACATAACTGGAACAGATCTGCCCTGTTTGGGGGAGTGGGGGTGGAAGGTTAATTCTGAAAAATTAGAAAAACTGAGGTATTTTTAACTTACGAAGGAGTGATCGGATCTTAATGAAATTTGAAGTTTGGAAGGATATCGTGTCTCAGAGCTCTTAATGTTAAATCCTGACTGGATCCGGTGAAATTGGGGGAACTTAAAATCTTGGAAAAAAATCTGGGAAGAAACGCTTAGAGTGGAGGGATCGGGATGAAACTTGGTTGGAAAAATAAACGCAAGTCCTAGATACGTGATTGGCATAACCAGAACGGATCTGCTCTCTTTGGGTGAGTTGGGGGGGGGAGGGTTAATACTGAAAAACTAGAAAAATGAGGTATTTTTAACTCACGAAGGAGTGATCGGATCTTAGTGAAATTTGATGGTTTGGAAGGATATCATGTCTCAGAGCTCTTATTTTAAATCCCGACCGGATCCGGTGAAGGGGAAGTTGGGGGGGGGGCGGAACCTAAAATCTTGGAGAATGCTTAGAGTGGAGGGATCGTGATGAAACTTGGTGGGAAAAATAAGCATAAGTCCTAGATACGGGATTGACATAGCCGGAACAGATCTCCTCTCTAGGGGGGAGTTTGGGGAAGGGTTAATTCTAAAAAAAAAAATAGAAAAAAGAGGTATTTTTAACTTACGAAAGAGTGATCGTATCTTAATGAAATTTCATATTTCGAAGGACCTCGAAACTCAGATCTCTTATTTTAAAACCTGACTGGATCCAGTCTCATTAGGGGGCAGGGGACCGGAAATATTGAAAACGGTTAAAGTGGAGAGATCAGGATGAAACTTGTGGAGAGAATAAGCACAAGTCCAAGACAGGTGACTGACATAACCGGACGGGATCTGTTCTCTTTGGTGGAGTTGGGGGGGGGATTCGGAAAAATTAGAAAAAATGGGTATTTGTAACTTACGAACTGGTGATCAGATCTTAATGGAATTTGATATATAGAAGGATCTTGTGCTTTAGAACTCTCTATTTAAATCTCGACCAGATCCGGTGACATTAAAGGGAGTTGGAGGGGGAAACCGGAATTCTTCGAAAACGTGAAAATCGAGGTATCTCACGAATGGGTGATCGGATCTTAATGAAACTTGATGTATAGAAGAATCGGAAATTGATGTAGAATCGGAATGATGTATAGAAGAAAAACTGGAAATCTTGGAAAACGCTTATAAACGTCGTAGATACGTGATTGACGTAACCAGACTGGATCCGCTCTCTTTGGGGGAGTTAGGTGGTGGGGTTCAGTGCTTTGGCAAGTTTGGTGCTTCTGGGCGTGCTAGGACGATGAAAATTGGTAGGCGTGTCAGGGAGCTGTACAATTTGACTTGATAAAGTCGTTTTCCTCAATTCGACCATCTGGGGGACTGAAGGGAGAGGAAAAATTAGAAAAATTGAGGTATTTTTAACTTACGAGTGGGTGATAGGATCTTAATGAATTTTGATATTTAGAAGGAACCAGTGACTCAGAGCTCTTATTTTAAATCCAGATCCATTTACATAGATCCAGAGCCTCGAGCGATTTTTTGTGTGCCATTGTGCACTCGTCCCAAATAATAAGTTTGCATTGCTGCAATACTTTACCCATCCCGGATGATTTGGTTTCGATCGAATTGATTCCAGAATCAGTTTTATCACAAACGTTTTACCAGTACCTCCTGACGCATCCAAAAAAGAAAATTTCTCCGACGTTGTTATCGACACAATGCATTATCGTATCATAAATGTCTTTTTGTTCTGACGTTAACATGGAAATGTTATTTTGTACATACGACAATAGATCACTCGTACTGTAACTTTGTTCACGATCCAATTCTACACATGTCGAAACAGCAGCGGTACGATTAGGTGAAGGTATTCCCAAATCCTTTAGAGGTTTGTTTGCCATACATACGCACAAATCTTCTATAATAACTAAAGTGTAGTTATAAATTTCTGATGTAAAATCAAAAGTCATGTCTGACGTCTCTAACCGTTTTCGATGGAGTATATCTTCGGACATTTTCGATTTATATTTTTCCCATAACTCTGTAGGAGCTGAAGGAGAGCAAGTTGTTAGTATGATTCCAAACAATGCACGAATTTGACTTGGAGTTGACGTTTCGCACGCGTCATTGATGCAGTTTTCCCAGTGTTGGTCATTCTCCAATAAATTCAGAGCTCGGCATGCACTACGGTAAGTGTCATGTATAGTACCGTTTACAGTTCTCAAATACTCAAAGGACGTCGGACCGGGTACATTCACCAAAAGCAGGCGTAGAAAGAAGCATTCATGTTGATTGGGGTGAACGGTATAGAGTCTTCCTATCGTTGTATCTTTGAAGATGGTAGGTTGGCCGTCTACTGACTTACCCTGTTTTCGACGTTCAAATACTTTATTTTTAGCATTCCACATGTAACACGAAGGCACTTCAGTATACAGCAGTTTTTTTGCAAAAGAATCATTTTTGCATAGCGAAAAGAAAGCAGTTAACGTTGTATCCGGTGGATTCAGGGCTCTTTGTTGCACGTTGGATTCCGAAAAATAAACACGTTGACCATTCTGTAAATGTACCGCTAACTAACTTCATGACGACATGATGACATGACGTTACTCGACAGACAGACAGACAGACATAACACACAAACAACCTATTTTATATATATTGAAGACTAGCTGTTTGGGTGGCGACTCTTGAACATGCAACATATAATGGTCCATGGGAAAACAATCCGTATTCAGATCTATACCTCATGATTCTAATGATTGCCCTTGAGCTTTGTTGATGGTGATTGCTAATCGACCATTCCCTGTGTCGCCGTCATCATTTATATATCCCCCTGTGCCCCCCGGCGTCCCCTTTGTAGTTGTGTCCCTGTGTCCCGGTCTTCATTTATATTCCCTGTGTCCCGGTCGTCATTTGTGTCCCGGTGTCCCAGTCTGTGATTTCTCTTTGAGTGTCCCGGGCGTCATTTATATTCCTTTTGTCCCGGTGTCCCGGTCGTCATTTGTGTCCCGGTGTCCCGGTCTGTATATACATTCGTTTTTGAATTGGTCTTTTTTTTAGTTTTTTACCTTATTTTAGTTTTTTTAGTTATACCTCCTGATTCTAATGATTGCCCTTGAGCTTTGTTGATGGTGATTGCTAATCGAACATTCCCTGTGTCCCTGTCGTCATTTATATATCCCCCTGTGCCCCCCGGCGTCCCCGTTGTAGTTGTGTCCCTGTGTCCCGGTCGTCATTTGTATCCCGGTGTCCCGGTCTGTATATACATTCGTTTTTTTAGTTTTGTTTTTCTCCTTTATTTTTCATTTTTTTCCTTTTTTATTTTTTTTTTTTTTTTAGTTTTTTTAGTTTTTTAGCTTTTTTAGTTTTTTTATTAGTTTTTAGTTTTTTTTCTTTTTATTTTTTTTGTAGTTTTTACCTTTTTTTAGTTTTTTTAGTTTTTTTTACTTATGTCCTGGTCGTCATTTATACTCCCTGTGTCCCGGTCGTCATTTGTGTCCCGGTGCTTTGTTGATGGTGATTGCTAATCGAACATTCCTTGTGTCTCGGTCGCTTTCTCTTTGAGTGTCGTCATTTATATTCCCTACTAGCTGTTGGGGTGTCGCGCCACCCCCAAGCCCCCCCGCGCGCGTAAGTCGTTACGCGCCATAATAGTTACGCGCCATTGTAGTTGTGTCCCTATGTCCCACCTGTGAATATATATATATATATATATATATATATATATATATATATATATATATATATATATATATATATATATATATATATGGTTTTAACTACGTAAAACTTGCGAATATACAACATTCTTTGCTGTCCCATTGTCTTTGCATATAAATAGATTGTCAGGTTTACCGACTCTTGAACATGCAACATATAATGGTCCATGGGAAAACAATCTGTATTCAGATCTATACCTCATGATTCTAATGATTGCCCTTGAGCTTTGTTGATGGTGATTGCTAATCGACCATTCCCTGTCCCGGTCGTCATTTATATCCCCCTGTTTCCCCCGGTGTCCCCGTTGTAGTTGTGTCCCTGTGTCCCGGTCGTCATTTATATTCCCTGTGTCCCGGTCGTCATTTGTATCCCGGTGTCCCGGTCTGTATATACATTCGTTTTTTAGTTTTGTTTTTCTCCTTTATTTTTTTCCTTTTTTTTCTTTTTTAGTTTATTTAGATTTTTAGATTTTTTAGTTTTTTTATTAGTTTTTAGTTTTTTTTTCTTTTTAGTTTTTTTGTAGTTTTTACCTTCTTTTTAGTTTTGTTAGTTTTTTTTTTACTTATGTCCTGGTCGTCATTTATACTCCCTGTGTCCCGGTGCTTTGTTGATTGCTAATCGAACATTCCTTTTGTCCTGGTCGCTTTCTCTTTGAGTGTCGTCATTTATTTTTTTCTTTTTTAGTTCTTTTAGTTTTTACCTTTTTTAGTTTTTTTTAGTTTTTTCCTTTTTTTCTTTTTAGTTTTTTATTGGTTTTTACCTTTATGTTAGCTTATTTTTCAGTTTTTTCCTTTTTTTTAGTTTTTTTTTATTTTTTATTTTTTTTAGTTTTTTACCTTTTTTAGTTTTTTTATTTTTTTTAGTTTTTTAGCTTTTTTACTTTTTTTTTATTAGTTTTTAGTTTTTTTGTAGTTTTTGCCTTTTTTTAGTTTTTCCAGTTTTTTTTTTAGTTTTTTATTGGTTTTTACCTTTATTTTAGCTTATTTTTCAGTTTTTTCTTTTTTTTTAGTTTTTTTTAGTTTTTAGTTTTTTTAGTTGTTTACTTTTTTTAGTTTTTTTAGTTTTTTAGCTTTTTTATTTTTTTTATTAGTTTTTAGTTTTTTTGTAGTTTTTGCCTTTTTTTAGTTTTTTAGTTTTTTAGCTTTTTTGTTAGTTTTTAGTTTTTTTTGTAGTTTTTGCCTTTTTTTAGTTTTTTTCTTTTTAGTTTTTTTGTAGTTTTTACCTTCTTTTTAGTTTTGTTAGTTTTTTTTTTACTTATGTCCTGGTCGTCATTTATACTCCCTGTGTCCCGGTGCTTTGTTGATTGCTAATCGAACATTCCTTTTGTCCTGGTCGCTTTCTCTTTGAGTGTCGTCATTTATTTTTTTCTTTTTTAGTTCTTTTAGTTTTTACCTTTTTTAGTTTTTTAGATGAAAATTTTTTTTAGTTTTTCCCTTTTTTTCTTTTTAGTTTTTTATTGGTTTTTACCTTTATTTTAGCTTATTTTTCAGTTTTTTCCTTTTTTTTTAGTTTTTTTTTATTTTTTTTAGTTTTTTACCTTTTTTTAGTTTTTTTAGTTTTTTTAGTTTTTTAGCTTTTTTACTTTTTTTATTAGTTTTTAGTTTTTTTGTAGTTTTTGCATTTTTTTAGTTTTTTCAGTTTTTTTTTAGTTTTTTATTGGTTTTTACCTTTATTTTAGCTTATTTTTCAGTTTTTTCCTTTTTTTTAGTTTTTTTAGTTTTTAGTTTTTTTAGTTTTTTACCTTTTTTTAGTTTTTTTAGTTTTTTAGCTTTTTTATTTTTTTTATTAGTTTTTAGTTTTTTTTTGTAGTTTTTGCCTTTTTTTAGTTTTTTAGCTTTTTTATTAGTTTTTAGTTTTTTTTGTAGTTTTTGCCTTTTTTTAGTTTTTTTAGTTTTTTTAGTTTTTTAGCTTTTTTATTTTGTTATTAGTTTTTAGTTTTTTTTGTAGTTTTTGCCTTTTTTTAGTTTTTTCAGTTTTGACGTCACCTGATCCAGTTTTTTCAGGTGACGTCACCTGATCCACAGATCCACACACAGACAACTTATTTTTATATATATAGATGTGCCGGTGTCCCGGTCGTCATTTGTGTCCCGATGTCCCGGTCTGTAATTTCGTCAGTCGAAAGCATGACGTCAGTCGACACACATAAGTAAAAAAGTTTACATAAGTAAAAAAAAAACTAACAAAACTAAAAAGAAGGTAAAAACTACAAAAAAACTAAAAAGAAAAAAAAACTAAAAACTAATAAAAAAACTAAAAAATCTAAAAATCTAAATAAACTAAAAAAGAAAAAAAAGGAAAAAAATAAAGGAGAAAAACAAAACTAAAAAACGAATGTATATACAGACCGGGACACCGGGATACAAATGACGACCGGGACACAGGGAATATATATGACGACCGGGACACAGGGACACAACTACAACGGGGACACCGGGGGAAACAGGGGGATATAAATGACGACAAAAAATAAAGGAGAAAAACAAAACTAAAAAACGAATGTATATACAGACCGGGACACGGGGATACAAATGACGACCGGGACACAGGGAATATAAATGACGACCGGGACACAGGGACACAACTACAACGGGGACACCGGGGGAAACACACCCCAACAGCTAGTATATATATATATATATATTTAACTACATAAAACTTGCGAATATACAACATTCTTTGCTGTCCCATTGTCTGTGCATATAAATAGATTGTCAGGTTTACCGACTCTTGAACACGCAACATATAATGGTCCATGGGAAAACAGTCCGTATTCAGATCTATACCTCATGATTCTAATGATTGCCCTTGAGCTTTGTTGATGATGATTGCTAATCGACCATTCCCTGTGTCGCCGTCGTCATTTATATATCCCCCTGTGCCCCCCGGCGTCCCCGTTGTAGTTGTGTCCCTGTGTCCCGGTCGTCATTTATATTCCCTTTGTCCCGGTCGTCATTTGTGTCCCGGTGTCCCAGTCTGTGATTTCTCTTTGAGTGTCCCGGGCGTCATTTATATTCCTTGTGTCCCGGTGTCCCGGTCGTCATTTGTGTCCCGGTCTGTATATACATTCGTTTTTGAATTGGTCTTTTTTTAGTTTTTAGTTTTTCACCTTTTTTTTAGTTCTTTTAGTTATACCTCATGATTCTAATGATTTCCCTTGAGCTTTGTTGATGATGATTGCTAATCGAACATTCCATGTGTCCGCGTCGTCATTTATATATCCCCCTGTGCCCCCCCGGCGTCCCCGTTGTAGTTGTGTCCCTGTGTCCCGGTCGTCATTTATATTCCCTGTGTCCTGGTCGTCATTTGTATCCCGGTGTCCCGGTCTGTATATACATTCGTTTTTGAAATGGTATATGATGAAAGAAATTTTTGTATTTTTCCCCTTTTTTTCTTTTTAGTTTTTTTTTATTTTTTTTTTAGTTTTGTTTTTCTCCTTTATTTTTCCTTTTTTTCCTTTTTTTATTTTTTTTCTTTTTTAGTTTTTTTAGTTTTTTAGCTTTTTTAGTTTTTTTATTAGTTTTAATTTTTTTTTCTTTTTAGTTTTTTTGTAGTTTTTACCTTTTTTTTAGTTTTTTTAGTTTTTTTTTTACTTATGTCCTGATCGTCATTTATACTCCCTGTGTCCCGGTCGTCATTTGTGTCCCGGTGCTTGGTTGATGGTGATTGCTAATCGAACATTCCTTGTGTCCCGGTCGCTTTCTCTTTGATTGTCCCGGTCGTCATTTATATTCCCTATGTGCCGGTGTCCCGGTCGTCATTTGTGTCCCGATGTCCTGGTCTGTAATTTCGTCAGTCGAAAACATGACGCCAGTCGACACACAAATATGACTTCACTCGACAGACACACACACACACACAGACAACTTATTTATATATATATACTAGCTGTTGGGGTGGCGCTTCGCGCCACCCCAACACCTAGTTGGTGGGGGCGCTTCGCGCCCCCCCCCAAGCCCCCCCGCGCGCGTAAGTCGTTACGCGCCATAATAGTTACGCGCCATTGTAGTTGTGTCCCTATGTCCCACCTGTGAATATAGATATATATATATATATATATATATATATATATATATATATATATATATATATATATATATATATATATATATGGTTTTAACTACGTAAAACTTGCGAATATACAACATTCTTTGCTGTCCCATTGTCTTTGCATATAAATAGATTGTCAGGTTTACCGACTCTTGAACATGCAACATATAATGGTCCATGGGAAAACAATCTGTATTCAGATCTATACCTCATGATTCTAATGATTGCCCTTGAGCTTTGTTGATGGTGATTGCTAATCGACCATTCCCTGTCCCGGTGTCCCGGTCGTCATTTACATCCCCCTGTTTCCCCCGGTGTCCCCGTTGTAGTTGTGTCCCTGTGTCCCGGTCGTCCTTTATATTCCCTGTGTCCTGGTCGTCATTTGTGTCCCGGTCTGTATATACATTCGTTTTTTAGTTTTGTTTTTCTCCTTTATTTTTTTCCTTTTTTTTTCTTTTTTAGCTTATTTAGATTTTTAGATTTTTTAGTTTTTTTATTAGTTTTTAGTTTTTTTTTCTTTTTAGTTTTTTTGTCCCGGTCGTCATTTATATCCCCCTGTTTCCCCCGGTGTCCCCGTTGTAGTTGTGTCCCTGTGTCCCGGTCGTCATTTATATTCCCTGTGTCCCGGTCGTCATTTGTATCCCGGTGTACCGGTCTGTATATACATTCGTTTTTTAGTTTTGTTTTTCTCCTTTATTTTTTTCCTTTTTTTTCTTTTTTAGTTTATTTAGATTTTTAGATTTTTTAGTTTTTTTATTAGTTTTTAGTTTTTTTTCTTTTTAGTTTTTTTGTAGTTTTTACCTTCTTTTTAGATCCACAGATCCACAGACAACTTATTTTTATATATATAGATAGTTTTTTTTTTTTACTTATGTCCTGGTCGTCATTTATACTCCCTGTGTCCCGGTGCTTTGTTGATTGCTAATCGAACATTCCTTTTGTCCTGGTCGCTTTCTCTTTGAGTTTCGTCATTTATTTTTTTCTTTTTTAGTTCTTTTAGTTTTTACCTTTTTTAGTTTTTTTTAGTTTTTTAGATGAAAATTTTTTTTAGTTTTTTCCTTTTTTTCTTTTTAGTTTTTTATTGGTTTTTACCTTTATTTTAGCTTATTTTTCAGTTTTTTCCTTTTTTTTAGTTTTTTTTATTTTTTATTTTTTTTTAGTTTTTTACCTTTTTTTAGTTTTTTTAGTTTTTTAGCTTTTTTACTTTTTTTATTAGTTTTTAGTTTTTTTTTGTAGTTTTTGCCTTTTTTTAGTTTTTTCAGTTTTTTTTTTAGTTTTTTATTGGTTTTTACCTTTATTTTAGCTTATTTTTCAGTTTTTTCCTTTTTTTTTAGTTTTTTTTAGTTTTTAGTTTTTTTAGTTTTATACATTTTTTTAGTTTTTTTTAGTTTTTTAGCTTTTTTATTTTTTTTATTAGTTTTTTTGTAGTTTTTGCCTTTTTTTAGTTTTTTTAGTTTTTTAGCTTTTTTATTAGTTTTTAGTTTTTTTTGTAGTTTTTGCCTTTTTTTAGTTTTTTTAGTTTTTTAGCTTTTTTAGTTTTTTTTGTAGTTTTTGCCTTTTTTTAGTTTTTTCAGTTTTGACGTCACCTGATCCAGTTTTTTCAGGTGACGTCACCTGATCCATCCACAGATCCACAGACAACTTATTTTTATATATATAGATATAGACAGATGTGCCGGTGTCCCGGTCGTCATTTGTGTCCCGATGTCCCAGTCTGTAATTTCGTCAGTCGAAAACATGACGTCAACCACACAAACATGACGTCACTCGACAGACACACACCCACACGCACATAAAGACAACTTATTTTTATATATATACTAGCTGTTGGGGTGGCGCTTCGCGCCACCCAAAAACCTAGTTGTTGGGGCGCTTCGCGCCCCCCAAGCCCCCCCGCGCGCGTAAGTCGTTACGCGCCATTGTAGTTGTGTCCCTGTGTCCCACCTGTGAATATAGATAGATTTATATATGTGTTTCAAACTACGTAAAACTTGCGTCTATACAAAGCCTTATGTACTAATAATGACGTCATATGCAAACGCTCTTTTTACAAACAAACAAACATGCATACACACAACTCGTTTTTATATAGATAGATAGATAGATAGATACAATACAAATTAACTGCGTAAAACTTGCGAATATACAACATTCTTCGCTGTCCAATTGTCGCTGCATATAAATAGATTGTCAGGTTTACCGACCCTCGAACATGCAACGTACAATTGTCCATGGGAAAAACAATCAGTATTAAGATCTATACCACATTTTTCTAATGATTGACCTTGAGCTTTGTTAATGGTGATTGCAAATGCTAATCGAATTGGGAATTGCAATCTTTTAAATTGAAAAGGCAGATCCGTTGGAATCATGGGAATGCGAGGAATAAGAACAGCCTCACCCTCAAAAGGCCCTGTCAAGATTGTGGCCTCTATTAGGTTTTCCATTGTTTTTTTTACGGCAAGTTGCGTGCCATTGCAAAGCTTTGGTGGGTTGATATTTCTTAAAAGTATTATTGGTACGCCTATTTTTAGTTGTAGCACGTGTGGTGGAAACCCTGAAAGATCCACGGAATTTAAAAATTCAGATGGATAATTAACCGCTTCATTTGGTTCTAAAACTCTGTCGACTGACTTGTAAAAGACTGCCTGGTCTCGAATCTTGGTCAAAACAATATTGTTGATTTCGTGGACGTCTATATTTTTGGGTGCAAGAATCGCTCTTTCACTTAGCCACTTATCATTTTTATAATTGCTTAGAATATTCGGAAATACTTTTTCAATCAATTCATTTTTGGACGTGACTAAATTACAGAAATCAGCAGGTAGTTGTATACGTCCTGAAATTGAGTCTACTGGGAGCTTTCCGTCTCCAATTGCCAGCAATTGATCTGAAAATGTTTGACCAGAGTCATCGTTTCGCAATCGGACACGCATATTTGTAGTTAATTTTAATGTTTTTACGTGTGTCCATAAATTAGAATTTTTCAGGCAAGCATTCATTTCGTCTGCAGGAGTTGATCTAGGTATTATAGGTAATGTTTGCCTGAAATCTCCCGCAAGCAATATTAATGTGCTGCCAAAGGGTTTCGACTTCCCTCGCAAATCTTTCAAGCATTGATCCAGAGCCTCGAGCGATTTTTTGTGTGCCATTGTGCACTCATCCCAAATAATAAGTTTTCATTGCTGCAACACTTTACCCATCCCAGATGATTTGGAAATATTGCACGTGGGAGTTTCTGTAGAATGCAAATTCAGAGGCAATTTCAAAGCGGAATGAGCAGTTCTTCCACCAGGCAGCAATGTTGCGGCTATTCCGGACGACGCAATTGCCAACGCTATATCATTTTTTGATCGAATTGATGCCAGAATCAGTTTTATCACAAACGTTTTACCAGTACCTCCTGGCGCATCCAAAAAGAAAATTTCTCCAACGTTGTTATCGACACAATGCATTATCGTATCATTAATGTCTTTTTGTTCCGACGTTAACTTGGAAATGTAATTTTGTACATACGACAATAGATCACTCGTACTGTAACTTTGTTCACGATCCAATTCTACACATGTCGAAACAGCAGCGATACGGTTAGGTGAAGGCATTCCCAAATCCTGAAGAGGTTTGTTTGCCATACGTACGCACAAATCTTCTATAATAATTAAAGTGTAGTCATAAATTTCTGATGTAAAATCAAAAGTCATGTCTGACGTCTCTAACTGTTTTCGATGGAGTATATCTTCTTACATTTTTGGCTTCTATTTTTCCCATAACTCTGTAGGAGCTGATGGAGAGTAAGTTGTTAAAATGATGCCAAACAATGCACGAATTTGACTTGGAGTTGACGTTTCGCACGCATCATTGATGCAGTTATCCCAGTGTTGGTCATTCTCCAATAAATTCACAGCTTGGCATGCACTACGGCAAGTGTCATGTATAGTACCGTTTACAGTTCTCAAATACTCAAAGGATGTCGGACCGGGTACATTCACCAAAAGCAGGCGTAGAAAGAAGCATTCATGTTGATTGAGGTGAACGGTGTAGATTCTTCCTATCGTGGTATCTTTGAAGATGGTAGGTTGGCCGTCGACTGACTTACCCTGTTTTCGACGTTCAAATACTTTATTTTTAGTATTCCACATGTAATACGAAGACACTTCAGTATACAGCAGTTTTTTTGCAAAAGAATCAATTTTGCAAAGCGACAAGAAACCGGTTAACTTTGTATCCGGTGGATTCAGGGCACTTTTTTTTGCACGTTGGTTTTCGAGAAATAAACACGTTGACCATTCTGTAAATGTACCGCTAAGTGAACAACAGCTGGACTACGTTCATGTATCGGAAATGAAAGAATTCGCCAAACAGCTTCATTACTGCTTATGTATCTTCCAGCCTGATATTGTACGATTTCGTCGATATCTTTGATTTCGGGCTGCAAGCCAAAAACTGCCATGTCACTGCCTTTGTTGACGTATTTACATATGTATTTGATTGCCTTTACGGAGTTACAGTATTCAACGTTTATGTGTGCATTAAATGTTTTTGATAATAATGGGGAATATGGAACAACCCACTGGTTATCTACTTCGATGGTGGTACCGTTACGCTTCTTTATTATTGCTGTTTTACCGCCATCTTCAGTAGATCTTCTATATTGTGGGTAACCATCATTACCAGTAATTGTGTTGGATACTAAAAGTCGAGGATATTGCTTTGTGCACCTTCCTTTGGCCATGCATGGTGAATTTTCGTTCAGTGCACCGCAAGGTCCATGTATCATATTTTTTACAATAATATCATGTAACCCCTTATCGACATTTTCATCAGGTATTTCAGCGGAAATCACATCATCAATTTCGTTCGAAGTAATTTTTTTATGTAGCCAGATTAGTATATGTGCGTGTGGCAAACTTTGTTTTTGCCATTCCACTGAGTACATCCAGCATCGCACTGACCCAAACACTTCAAGTTTTACTATGTAGTTTATCAGTGATTTTAACTTTTGCCGGAAGACACGGGCCGTAATGTTATGTCTATGAACCGCCGATTGTCCTTGAAGTAAAATCTGCCTTCTTTTTTCACTTTATCTTTTAGCAGCAAGTCTGGTTTCATGTTGCTCTTGTAGTTCCTCGGCACGCCTTCTTTTTTCACTTTCTCTTTTAGCAGCAAGTCTGGTTTCGCGTTGCTCTGGTAGTTCCTCGGCACGCTTTCTGTTCTTTCTTTCTCTATCAGCTTCAAGCCTGTTTCCTTGCTGTTCTTCTGATTCCTCGGCACGCTTTCTTTTCTTACTTTCTCTATCAGCCTCAAGCCTGTTTCCTTGCTGTTCTTTTGATTCCTCGGCACGCTTTCTTTTCTTACTTTCTCTATCAGCAGCAAGTTTTTTGGCATAGACTCTTTGAGCATCTTCCTCGGCTGTTGCCATTGTAAGTTCATCAGTCATTTTACAATTAAACATTAATAGATTTCTACGTGAACGCATGTCTTAAATATCTTTAATGACGTCACCTTCATAACACAAATGACGACAACTAACTTCATGACGTCAGTCAACACTCAAACATGACCTCACCCGACAGACAGACCCACACACACACAGAAAACTTATTTTTATATATATAGATATATATATATATATATATATATATATATATATATATATATAGATGTGCCGGTGTCCCGGTCGTCATTTGTGTCCCGATGTCCCGGTCTGTAATTTCGTCAGTCGAGAACATGACGTCACTCGACAGACACACAAACACACAGACAACTTATTTATATATATATAGATAGATAGATAGATTAACTAAAGTCTTTAATTAAATATCAGGAGAAGAAAAGAATACCTACTTAAATAACAATAAGATACTATTTTGTGCATAGAAAAAAATGGCAGTGGAAGGATTCGAACCTTCGCCTCATCTGAGATTAGTTTCTTAAACCAACGCCTTAGACCACTCGGCCACACTGCCTTATAATATTATTTGAAATATATGTTATATGATTAAATCATATTAAGTTCACTTATTCGATACGAGCGATTAAGGTCAATCTCCTAGGTTGAAAGAAATTCTATTTCCAATAGCATTGAAATACGTCACGAGATTTCCTTCTTTCTCATTGGCTTAATTGCTCTCTTGATGGGTGGACGGAATTTAAAATTAGAATAAAGCGCAAGACCCTTCTAAACATCAAATTTCATTATGATCTGGTCACCCTTTCGTAAGTTACAAATACCTCAATTTTCAAAATTATCCCCCCCCCCAAATCCACCAAAGAGAGCAAATCTAAGAAAAAGGCCTCGGAGCTCTTATTTCAAATCCCGACCAGATCTTTTGACATTGGTGGGAGTTGGAGGGGAAATCTTGGAAAACACTTGGAGTGGAGGAATCGGGATGAAGCTTGGTGGATAAAATAAGCAAATGACCTTGATACGTGATTGACGGAACCGTACTGGATTCGCTGTTGGCCAACGCACATGTTGGCCAGGAGGCGTTTTGTCAGCGGAAATAACAATTTTATGCGTATCAGTAGGCATCAAATCGATGGCTGTTTTGAACAGACGCGCTAAATTATTATTTTCGTGGAAAATAATCCAGCATCCCACTGACCCAAACACTTCAAGTTTTACTATGTAGTTTATCAGTGATTTTAACTTTTGCCGGAAGACACGGGCCGTAATGTTATGTCTATGAACCGCCGATTGTCCTTGAAGTAAAAGCTGCTGTATCTCGTCCCAAGATTGATTACATGTAAATGTAATAAATAAATCTGGACGACCATAGAGGCGAACATACGCAATAGCATCTTGAGCATATTCATGCATATGACGGGGACTGCCAGCATATGACGAAGGTAAAATTGTTAATCTTCCAACGTTTGTGGTATTACCGTCATTTATAACTGCATCTCGCAAATGAATGTATTGTTCAGAGCGGAGCTTGGTCTGATTCAGGCGGATATCTAGCAAACGTTCTGATTCAATTTTAGCATACATATCAACGACGAATTGGTGAAACAATTGACGGCATTTTAAAATATAATTTTCTTCATCCTGCCGAATCATTAGTCTATAGGAATAATAATGCATTGCACTGCATTTCTTATTCATTTCTTTGTTAGTGGCTGGATTCCTCAATTTAATATTAAAGTGATAGCCGTCGATTCCTACGTGAACGCATGTCTTAAATATCTTTAATGACGTCACCTTCATAACAAAAATGACGACAACTAACTTCATGACGTCAGTCAACACTCAAACATGACCTCACCCGACAGACAGACCCACACACACACAGAAAACTTATTTATATATATATAGATATATATATATATATATATATATATAGATAGATGTGCCGGTGTCCCGGTCGTCATTTGTGTCCCGATGTCCCGGTCTGTAATTTCGTCAGTCGAGAACATGACGTCAGTCGAAAACATGACGTCACTCGACAGACACACAAACACACAGACAACTTATTTTTATATATATAGATAGATAGATAGATTAACTAAAGTCTTTAATTAAATATCAGGAGAAGAAAAGAATACCTACTTAAATAACAATAAGATACTATTTTGTGCATAAAAAAAATGGTAGTGGAAGGATTCGAACCTTCGCCTCATCAGAGACTAGTTTCTTAAACCAGCGCCTTAGACCACTCGGCCACACTACCTTATAACATTATTTGAAATATATGTTATATGATTAAATCATATTAAGTTCACTTATTCGATACGAGCGATTAAGGTCAATCTCCTAGGTTGAAAGCAAATTCTATTTCCAATAGCATTGAAATACGTCACGAGATTTCCTTCTTTCTCATTGGCTTAATTGCTCTCTTGATGGGTGGACGGAATTTAAAATTAGAATAAAGCGCAAGACCCTTCTAAACATCAAATTTCATTAAGATCTGGTCACCCTTTCGTAAGTTACAAATACCTCAATTTTCACCGTACTGGATTCGCTCTCTTTGGGGAAGTTGGGGGGAGGGGTTCAGTGATTTGGCGAGTTTGGTGCTTCTGGACGTGCTGGGACGATGAAAATTGGTAGGCGTGTCAGGGAGCTGCACAAATTGACTTGATAAAGTCGTTTCCCCAGATTTGACCATCTGGGGGGCTAAAGGGAGAGGAAAAATTAGAAAAAATTAGGTATTTATAACATACGAGTGGGTGATCGGATCTTAATGAATTTTGATATTTAGAAGGACCTAGTGACACAGAGCTCTTATTTTGAGTACTGACCGGCATTAAGCCTCTTATTTTCCTTTTAAATCAATCTATTGATTCATAGAATTTTGCTAGAGCTCATACCATATGATCTTTAGGCTCTTCTGGCCTCGTTACAAGTGCCATATGAGCTCTTAGCTCTTGTTTTTCTGCCCATTGTGAAAATTCAAATGCTAAACTGTTTTCTTACTTGTAACCAACCAGATTCCAATGGTCAGCTGTTACCAATTAGACATGTGAAAAATTTAAAAAAATCTGTTCCGGTTATGTCAACCATGTATCTAGGACTTGTGCTTATTTTTCCTACTAAGTTTCATCCCGATCCCTCCACTCTAAGTGTCCTCCAAGATTTTAGGTTCCCCCTCCCAACCTCCCCTAACGTCACCAGATCCGATCGGGATTTAAAATTACAGCCCTGAGACACGATAGGTATTTTAACTTACGAAGGAGTGATCAGATCTTATGAAATTTGAAGTTTGGAAGGATATTGTGTCTCAGAGCTCTCATTTTAAATCCTGACCAGATCAGGTGACATTGGGGGGGGGGGGGGTTGGAGAGGGGAACCTAAATCTTGGAAAACGCTTAGAGTGGAGGGATCGGGATGAAACTTGGTGGGAAAAATAACAGAAGTCCTATATACGTTATTGACATAACTGGAACAGATCTGCCCTGTTTGGGGGAGTGGGGGTGGAAGGTTAATTCTGAAAAATTAGAAAAACTGAGGTATTTTTAACTTACGAAGGAGTGATCGGATCTTAATGAAATTTGAAGTTTGGAAGGATATCGTGTCTCAGAGCTCTTAATGTTAAATCCTGACTGGATCCGGTGACATTGGGGGAACTTAAAATCTTGTGGAGGGATCGGGATGAAACTTGGTGGGAAAAATAAGCACAAGTCCTAGATACGTGATTGGCATAACCAGAACGGATCTGCTCTCTTTGGGGGAGTTGGGGGGGGGGAGGGTTAATACTGAAAAACTAGAAAAACGAGGTATTTTTAACTTACGAATGAGTGATCGGATCTTAATGAAATTTGATGTTTGGAAGGATATCCTGTCTCAGAGTTCTTATATTAAATCCCGACCGGATCCGGTGAAGGGGAAGTTGGGGGGCGGTACCTAAAATCTTGGAGAATGCTTAGAGTGGAGGAATCAGGATGAAAATTGGTGGGAAAAATAAGCACAAGTCCTAGATACGGGATTGACATAGCCGGAACAGATCTGCTCTCTTTGGGGGAGTTTGGGGAAGGGTTAATTCTAAAAAAAATATTAAAAAGAGGTATTTTTAACTTACGAAAGAGTGATCGTATCTTAATGAAATTTCATATTTCGAAGGACCTCGAAACTCAGATCTCTTATTTTAAAACCTGACTGGATCCAGTCTCATTAGGGGGCAGGGGACCGGAAATATTGAAAACGGTTAAAGTGGAGAGATCAGGATTAAACTTGTGGAGAGAATAAGCACAAGTCCAAGACAGGTGACTGACATAACCGGACGGGATCCGTTCTCTTTGGTGGAGTTGGGGGGGGGGGGGGGTGATTCGGAAAAATTAGAAAAAATGGGTATTTGTAACTTACGAACTGGTAATCAGATCTTAATGGAATTTGATATATAGAAGGATCTTGTGCTTTAGAACTCTCTATTTAAATCTCGACCAGATCCGGTGACATTAAAGGGAGTTGGAGGGGGAAACCGGAATTCTTCGAAAACGTGAAAATCGAGGTATCTCACGAATGGGTGATCGGATCTTAATGAAACTTGATGTATAGAAGAATCGGAAATTGATGTAGAATCGGAATGATGTATAGAAGAAAAACCGGAAATCTTGGAAAACGCTTATAAATGTCGTAGATACGTGATTGACGTAACCAGACTGGATCCGCTCTCTTTGGGGGAGTTAGGTGGTGGGGTTCAGTGCTTTGGCA
Source organism: Artemia franciscana (assembly GCF_032884065.1). Lineage (NCBI taxonomy): Eukaryota > Metazoa > Arthropoda > Branchiopoda > Anostraca > Artemiidae > Artemia > Artemia franciscana. The sequence goes on from NC_088867.1 coordinate 59,107,785, forward strand.
AGTTTGGTGCTTCTGGACGTGCTAGGACGATGAAAATTGGTAGGCGTGTCAGGGAGCTGTACAATTTGACTTGATAAAGTCGTTTTCCCCAATTCGACCATCTGGGGGACTGAAGGGAGAGGAAAAATTAGAAAAATTGAGGTATTTTTAACTTACGAGTGGGTGATCGGATCTTAATGAATTTTGATATTTAGAAGGAACCAGTGACTCAGAGCTCTTATTTTAAATCCCGACCGGCATTAAGACTCTGATTTTCCTTTTAAAGCAATCTATTGATTCTTAGAATTTTGCTAGAGCTCATACCATATGAGCTCTTGGCTTTTGGCTCTTCCGACCTCGTTACAAGTGCCATATGAGCTCTTAGCTCTTGTTTTTTTCTGAAGAAACATCCTCGATGTATGTTTATTTGTTTTGTTTTTTTTTCCCAGGGGCAATGGTATCAAACCGAAGGTCCAAGATAATTGGGAGGGCGCTCATTCAAACGTAAATTTAAAGCTCTTTTTTAAGTAACCATGCAGATTGCGTCAGGGGAAAGTCTTGTTGTTATTTTAGGGCACCAAACTACGACTTTACCCCGAAGAGGACGAATTTGCAATCAATTTAAAATCCTTATGAGGTAATTGATTTAAAAATATCAATAACTGTATTTTAGGCTTTCCAGTTCCAAAAGAAGTAATACCACAAAGCGACAGTACTGGATTCAGTCAAGTTGATTCGCTTTATTTGTAGCGACATTAGGCTACGTTTGGTAATCTGTCTTTGCGTATCGGCTGTAATGAGGGGGTGAGTCATTGTTTAGGTGGAGTTGGGCAGATTCCCGAAACAGATTCCCAAAAACATTTTAACGGACAAACTGCTTACTCTTCCTGAGGTTTCAGATAAATGTTGAAAGAGGTCGGTTGGGAGTAGGAATTAATTAAATTGGTTCTCTTTAAGACTAACATGTTACATTTCTCTATGTACCAGCACAGAGGTGGACAAGGCAAGGCAGGTCATCATCATCCCGCCAGGGAACCTCTTGGGGATGGTAAATACTGCTCGGAACTTAGTTTTCAGCAATTTTTGGTGGTATTATTTTCTTTTTCTATTTATATGAAGCACTTTAACGTATATAAAGAAATGTGTGTTATGTATTTATCGACAAGAAAATCATAATGTAGAGGCTGTGATGGCTTCAGTTATGTAGAAGATCAAAAGTCTCACAGAATTTCCATCCATACAAACAATAATACTCCTTTTCATCCAACCAAAATTCAATAGTAGTAATATTAACAACGACTTTTTTACCAAAGTTACTATTCACCTCTAATTTTTTAAGTATATTTAAATTTTATCCAAAATTAATATTGCAAATTTAAGCGTAGTACGGTACTTATCAACGTACAGTTATTATTTACATTTTAAAGGCTATTAACCAGGGATTCAAGGGACTAGTACCTCAAATTATATCTTGGTTCGGCCTGGGCATGATTTGGAAAACAATCAGAAATGAAAAAAAAAACTGCTTTTAAAATAAAAACAAGGAACAGATTTGAAAGCTATTTAAACAGATTATTCTTTATATGAAGGGGGCTGTCTCCTCCTTAACTCTTAACTGTGAAGTTTGGCTCTTTTTAAGTTTTTAAAGAAAACTTGCAATTGGACAGATAAGATTTTTCAAAGCACAATTTTTTTTATGAGCAAGGTGTTGAGAAGGGAGCAGTCCCCCTACTGAGTGATTTATATTTGTTTTAAGTTTTTAACTTGCTCCTTACTTCAGTTGAAAAACTTTTTCTATTTGTTCAATTACATTTCATGAAATGTAAAGTTTTACGAATACAATACTTTTGGCAACGCAGAAACAACGGTGAATATTTCAATGATCTCTATTTGGATTTTGATGGGTAAACAGTTCGTGGTAATGAACCGTAAGAAACGATCCGGCTCAATAGTAATCGAAACTTTAAATAACGGAATTTCGATGTCAACAGATAGATCAAAAGAATTGGCTTATTATTCTGATTCCAAATATAAAGTTTAATTAAGTTTAGTCTTACCCAACAAAAGCTATGGTTCTGAGAAAATTTGTCTGATTCTTGGAAAAATGGGGAAAGAGCCCCTCCAAGCTATAAAATTTTAGTGAAAATTATACTATTGGATTCAACGCATCAAAGAACCCTACTATAGAGGTTTCAAGCTCATATATGCAAAATTATGGAATTTTGTAATTTTTGCCAGAAGAAAGATTAATGTTGCCAAAAGAAGATATGTGTTCATTTGTTTCTTTGTTGTTGTTTCTTTTTCAAGGGGTGATCGCATAGACCCAGTGGACCTAAAACTCAGAGAGATGGTCCATTATAATGAAAATGAAAGGCACTTTTGTCCTTTTTAGGAGACCAAAAAACTAGAGGGCCACTAGGCCCCCTCCCACGCTCATTTTTTCACAAAGTCACCAGATCACAATATTGAGATAACCATTTTGTTCAGCATAGTCGAAAAACCTAATAACTGTGTCGTTTGGGACGACTTATCTAACGATTTTTCTGCTGGGAAATTTTTGCTCGGAGATAATTTTTCATGAGAGAAAAGTTTCCAGGGGGTTAAACTTTTTAGGGAGTTTTACGCTGGGTGAATTAGCCAGAATTCCTATACGAAATTTCTTTTTATGTCTTGCTTTCTCTTTACCGATTCAATTTTAGGCGTGGAGATGCTAAGGGTAGTTTTTCAGGGTAAATTTTCACCGGGATTGGGTTGCCCAGAGGATATCTCTGTTGGGAGGGAAATTTTTTGTGGAGGTAGAGTCAGGTATCCTGGCGCTATTTGAAAAATGATCAGGAATTAAATTAAAGTAAAACACGTTTTTTAAACTAAAAATAAGGAGCATCATTAAAACATAAAACGAACAGAAATTGTTGCGCGTACAAAGGGATTGTCTCCTCCTCAACACTTCGCTCCTTACGCTAAAGTTACGCTAAAGTCGTTTAATTAGAACAAATAGTAACTTTTTTTAAAATGCTGAAAAACTAGCGTGAGGAGCGAGGTGTTGAGGAGGGGGCAATCCCTCTCATATATGTAACAATTTCTGTTCGTTTTAAGTTTTGATGGAGCTCCTTACTTTCAGTTTAAAAAGCTTGTTTTTTTTTTATTTAATGAAGCTTAGAGACAAACATTTTTCTAAAGGCAATGGAAAAAGTATGTCAATTAAAGTAAAAGTATAGAAAATGAAAAAAACTATTACAAAAATACACAAAAACAATAGCCTACTTGCAAAAACTAAGATATTAACTCCCAGCATTCAGTTCTCTCGAGCAATGCCAAAGCCTTGGATGGATTTTTTTTTTACAATATCAATAGTTTTGAACTTGGTTATCAAACACCTAAATATTTGATGCCTTTAGACTCAATTGTTTATAAGAAGTAACCCATTTTCGAAGTGGTTTGTTCAAAGTAAAACATTAAAACTAAAATTAAGAAAATGCGGTAAATATTTTTAATTCAATATTTTTAATCTAATTTTTAATACTAAGAACCAATATATTCGACGCTTTATATTTCATAACTGTAAAAAAAAACAGATCTTTTCAAAGTGACAACTAGATAAATACAAACATTCCTGAAAAAAAAATTATAATAAAAAAACGTATCCGTTCAAAGGGAAAATACAAAATTTGCTATCATTGAAGGTACTATATCAAAAATTATAGCAAAAATGATCAAAAATGATAGCAAAAATGATCAAAAATGATAGCAAAAATGATCAAAAATGATAGCAAAAATTGACAGCAAAGTGGTTTCCTTGTGTTTTCTATAATTATACGAACTTTCTTGTGTACTAATAACTGCACTAATTACTAATAAACAAATACATATTTAAGATGACCATAAAAAGCTGATTCTTTGATTGAATGTTGCAATAGTTAGGCTCTTACACTTTCATTACTGACAAAGATCGTTATTTACTTACCATTCATTGCTGTGAAGAAATTAATTTTTTTTTGTTACTCCAACCAAATCATATATAAAACTTGTTTGTGGACAACTGGAAAGGGGTTAATCAGTCACAAAGTAGAACTTTAATTTTCCTTATCAGGAGTCAGGAGTCGAAATCTATTGGCAGGTAGCCGACAATAGGGCAATGCACATTTTTTCCGTAGCCTTTCCCTATTTTGCTCTTTTTCCTTTGGTTTCCTTATAATTAATTTATAGTCCTAAATTTCCGGAGGGGGGGAGGGTTATGGTCCTCCTGCTCCCCCTCCCTCCTTGCCGGCACCCATGGAACAAATTACCTTAGTGAATCACCATTTGGAAAATTATTAAGTCGATCACATTTCATTCACCATCGCATACTGATCGTTTCTCACAGTACTCACAGCACACTTTTTTGTTCACTTTGCATTCACGATTGCCTATTGACGATTTCTAACCGCATATGTATCCAGTGAATCTTTTTACTCTTTTTGCTTCTAATATGAATAAACCCTATCTTATATGCCTCTGGTAGATTAGACTTGTATCTCCCAATTTAATTGTTTTTTTTGTTTTTTTCACTTCTGATACTATGAAATTTTCACAAAGTTTTATTTCATTGGGCAATAGCAAGTAATTATCGTTTCACGTTTATCCCTTCTTCATTAGTCAACACTTGCTTAGTATCTGTCACGTGTTATGTCAATTTTGGTAATAGTTTCATGCAAGGTCGTATCCAGGATTTTCTTCGAGGGGGGTGTTCAAACCCCCAAACTCCATTGAATATGGCCTTGATCCATAGCCTAGACTTTAAATCTGTCCTTCTAAATGCTGTTGAAGGGATCATGCAATTTCTAATTCCAGTTTAAAGGATTTTTGGAGGCTCTCTCTCCTCTGGTGGTAAACCTTCTCTCTGGTCATATCTCACGCCCTTTCTAATATGTTTTTCCTGTAGAATGTAAGTCCAATTTCATCAATCACTGTCCTGGGTTTTGATTTAATTTATATTTCAGTTATTTTGTTTTTCGTTTTTTTTTGTGGTAAGTTAAACTACACTCCATGGGGATGGTTTTTAAACCAGTAGTCAAACAGTCTGTACGCAAAGTAGGGTACCGATCGCGTTGCTTTCTTTGCAATGATGCGCCTTTTCTTAAAAGTACAGGAGGTTTCAACCCGACCAAATCTTCCGTTTCTCGCTAAAATTTGTATTTTTCACCCACATGTGGTGCTATAGAGTGTAAAAATTCTGATGGACAATTCGGCCTCTCATTTCAAGTTTGTAAAAAAAAAAAAAAAAAAAAAAAAAAAAAAAAAAAAAAAAAAAAAAAAAAAAAATCTTTTGAGTATCTGGTACGGAATGCATCAAGTCACACCTTAATGCAATTTTATATTTTTTTGGAGTTTCTGATGGGCTAGAACAAAATTAGATCTACCCATTTGCTCCGCTTCAATGCATTACTTCAGTTTCAACATCAATATTATGCATTATTATCATCAGTATATATTATTAAATAAAAAAGTTTTTTTTTTTACTGAAAGTAAGAAGCGACATTAAAACTTAAAACGAACAGAAAATATTCCGTATATGATAGGGACTGCCTCGCTCTTTACGCTGAAGTTTTTTTTGTTGTTTTGAAAAACAACTGTGAGAAAGAGTCAAACTTCAGCGTAAAGAGCGAGGCGTTAAGCGATGTATATAAAACAATAATAATATATATTGATCAGGAATGAACCCCAGTATTTTTATTGGTGGTCAAGAGGGGTCCATTACCGGATAGTCAAGGGGCGTGGGATATATAATATTTTTCCACGTTATTGGGGGAAATGCACCCCCTTGTCCCCACAAACTACGCCCCGGATAGTGATGATACAATAGTTGATACAATGAAACAGTTCCCGGTAACGAACTGTAAGAAAGGAGCGACCCGGCTCAATAGTAACCGAAACTCTAAAGAACAAAATTTTGATACAAATAGGTACACCAAAAGAATCAGACCTTTATGCTGATTTTAAATATATAAATTTATCAAGTTTGATATAAATCAAGTTTAGTCCTACCCATCAAAAGTTACGATCCAGAGAAAATTTGCCTAATTTTTGCAAAAAAGGGGGAAACACCCCCTAAAAGTCATATAATTTAATAAAAATATCAACATCAGATTCAGCGTATCAGAGAACCCTACTGTAGAGGTTTCAAGCTTCGATCTGCAAAAATGTCGAATTTTGTATTTTTGCCAGAAGAAAGATCACGAATGCGTGTTTGTTTGTTGTTTTTTCCCCAGGAGTGATCGTATAGACACAGGGGTCCTAAAATGTCGCGACAGTGCTCAATCGAACGGAAATTAACCCATCTTAAACTCAAATGTGTGAACCTTACTAAAATACCAGCTATATCAGGCTTCTACTGAACAAGTTTCTCAAGGTTAAATGATGATTTCAAAAGTTCTCAATGTTAAACTTCTATGCTAGTGTAGTTTAGGCTAACCTAACCTAACCTGATTAAGGCATGTCAACCTAGTATTATGCTAAGATTCATAGATGGTGCTGCGGTTGAAGTCACTAATATTCTGCGTAAAAGAAATTTTTTAGGAGAATCACATCTGCACATTGGTACACAGCTCAATAAACTGTCTTTGAAAATATTTGAAGTTACAGCAAAAGGAAATATATTTAAACCTAATGGGAAGAAATTATCCAAAAATCTGTAAAGATGAAGTGTCAAATAATTTGTATGCAAAACTTAACGCATTGAAAAATCTGTTTACAATTTTAAAATCAGCTGTGAAAAGGTTGTATTAAAACCCCAGATGCAAATAAGAAGATATTTTCTCTGTTTTCTTTAGCTGACTCGCACGCTGTTCACGAAGTTAGCAAAGCCTTCCATAAATTAAGTGCTACAGTATGTAACTCTGGCAAGATATTCTTCTTATTGACTTTATGGAAAGTTCCCGTAGTGAACGATTCCAATTCCTTGTACAAACAATAGACATTATTGAAGGGAAGAAGTTTACATTTTTTCAGATCATTTTAAACAGTCAGTTGACTCATCATGGGCAAAAGAAATAAGTAATGCTTCAGTTTCAAAATACCACGTTTTCTCCATTTGAAATGATGCCACAGATCTCTTCTACTTTCGGTTTACTTCTTAGAATTTTGGAAAGAATTTAAACTAAGGTTAACTTATTTTTGAAAGCCACCAAGTACTTCATGAAAGTTTACCGAAAAGCTTAACTAACTTTATACATGACTAATCACTTTGTTGACGTCAAGTGGCCTTAGTGTTATCCGTGCAAACCGTCTGTATCCAGCCTAAGATTCTCAAAAATTGATTAGAATTAGATTTTTGGCAATTTGTTTTCTCAAATTATTTTAACCTGAAAATCCGGTCTGCACAAATTAGGGCTACGCAAGCTTGGGGAAATTCTTGGCAGGATAAGTAGTATTAGGTCTAGTTGACGTTATGCTGGTATTGGATACATGGGGTTTTTTAGCTTTCCTGTATTTTGAAGTCCCTGAAGGAACAAGTCTGTGATAACTATTTAAAAGATGTAAGCTCGGAAACAATTTTAGAGTAAGACCGAAAACTATGGACCTTTTCACTACCTTGGAAGGTCGTTAGAAGGGGCTGGTAATTTTGTCCTCACTAGCATCAGCTTCAACTCTAATCATTTCTTGTACTCTTTGTATCTCGTATTAAGGGTTGTCTTTTCTTCTAGTGAGAGATGAGGTTCTCCACGGTTGCCTTATTGTTGTTTTCCTGTCTACAGTCATATACACCTCTTGATATAACTGAAGATGTTTTTGGAGGCAATCGCTACTTCCTACCTGCTGCATTTGGAGACTTCAATTCAGACAAACTGACTGATTTAATCGTCATTCAAGAGGATGGTGTAAGTGTAGAAGTTCTTCTGGCTAGCAGTGAAAAACCATTTTTGCGGTCCGGAGGAGTGATCTGTCGCTTCAATCATACAAGTGTTGAAAGTATTGTGCCTGGTGATTTTGATGGTGACGGCCATATGGATTTGCTAGTGGTTGGAAGACAAGCAAAAGATAAGAAACATAAGAAAAGGCTTTATATTCAATGGGGCGATGGTAAAAGTCTTAAGTGCCAGAATGATGATAATGACACTATTTTAATATTAGAAGGACAACCGCTGGTGTTAGATTATGATGGTGATATGATTCATGATATATTTGGGGTAGATTACAATGGAGATGATCCAAGTGGGAGAAAATTTTGGATTTTTCATACAGATAGGAAGATACATCATAGCATAGTCATGGACAATAATGCAACATTAAGTATTCCCAATTCACACAGTTATATAGATCTAAACCAAGATTTTACTGCTGATTTACTTTTAACCGCAGATGATGGATATGAATATTGGATTAGAACTTATTCTGGATTCGAATTGAATAAAACGACTTCAAAGCCAGATGTGAGAAGGGGTGGAGCAATTGGGCAGTCGTTTTTCATGGATTTTGACTTAGATGGACGCATAGATCATTTAGTCCCCCTTTGTGATGATGTTGACTGTTTTAACAGCAGTGTGTTTGTATACCTCGGAGATAAATGGATTAATTTGGATTTGGATTTGAAAGATATTGAAGGGAATAAATGGAGTTTCGTGCATCCATCATCAACACAATACAAATACCTTGACACTTTGACATTAAGAGTTGGAGACTATAATTTAGACGGATATCCTGATATTATAGCTACACTCATTTTTAATGGAATGTACAAAATCTTTCTTCTTGAAAATTTTGAGTGCAAAGCATGCCCTCTTAAACGGAAACTTTCCTTGGGCTGGTCTTACTTTTATGAACTTAATTCTACAATAATGGGCACATTTTATGATGTAAATGAAAATGGCGTGTTAGATGCTATTCTTGTTAAACAAGGACCAGACAGGCTAGAAGCTGCTGCTATTCGGAATGTAATTGAGTATGATGCGTATTTTCTGAAAGTGCTTGTTACCTCTAGTAGGTGTCACTCTAATTGTTCTACTCCTAAAGGGTTAGCCTATGGAACCAATCTCCCTGGCCCTATGCTATGCTACAAAACGTATGCGAATGAAGGTAAATTTCGAGAATCTTGCGTTCCTCAGCTACCCCAGAGCTCTCATTTTGCTCTCCAACTTCCTTATGCGCTCTTTGGTCTTGGACGAATGCCAAATTTTGTTGAAACTTTGCAAGTGGGTGTCAGTGAGGGTAAATATCACGAGTGGACACAGATTATTCCTAATTCCCAGGTTGTTATTGTACCTCCCGTCAATGGTGATAAACGTTGGAAGGCTAAATTATTTGTAACCCCTAGTAGAGGGATTATGATGACGGCGATTGCCCTTGGTGGACTTATAGTATTTCTTTCTCTGTTAGTATTTTTGCTACATAAAAAAGAAAGAAAAGAAGATCGCATTGAGAAGCAACAAGAGGCTCATAAATTTCATTTTGATGCTATGTGATCGCCTGCTCTTTGCTTTATTCATATTTTCACGTGCTCTTTGTATTGTTACCTACTCTTTGTATTGTCACCTACTCTTTGCTTTATTCTTATTACCAGTATTTGGTCGTTTTTTGTTCATATAAATAAATACCGAATTTCCTTGTTCACCAAATTCAAACCTTGACTTCCCCTTTTTTTTTGCTTTCTATTAGAATGTCATATAATTATACCTCTGCACAGAGAGAGTAGTCTCCAACCAAGAATGGTTGGAAGAATCTCCCCTCCCTTGGAAAAGTAATTGGCCAAACAATACACCCATCTCCTTTTTAGGTAACGTACTCCCAGAGGAGTCTCCCTAGGGGAGCTCCACTAAGGCCAAATTTTAATTCATATGTGCATGTAATTTATTATTAACATATCAGAATTTCACTAAGTAATTTCTTTTTTTTATTATTTGGAACTAGGATAGTAACGCATCATGTGTTACTTAATAGCAGCAATTTTCCAATCATGTTAAATTTGTATTTATTCTTGAAGCTAACAAAAAACAGTGATTCAGTAATAACAAAACAGTAATAAAACGTAAGTGCTAGAACGAAAAACAGCAATAAAAAGTAAAAATAAAAGCAGTAAAAGAACGAAAGACAGTAATAAAAAGAGCCTCGGATATCTTGAAGTCTTAGCTCTCGGTCCTTTATCCCCGTCTAAAACGAGGGACTAAAAGCTTCAAAGGAAAAACGAATCAAATGACAAATTCAAAGGATCGTCCTGAACACTTTTAGAAGAAAGATTTTCAAATAATTCTGCTGAAATTTCCTATCCCAGTGCTCACAAATTTAGATTGTATCTCTTTTCTTTTTTGGGGGGTTAAATCTGTCTAATAGAAGCAATTTAGAGTTTGGTTCATTGCTACACTTAATGAAGTTTCTGTCTAGAATTTAGTTTTACAAAATAAATGCTGTCTTTTGAGGCTTTGGCGCATTTTACTTTGTAGTTGTAATTCAGGTTTAGATACTAAAGAGTAATATTTAATCTGAAATAAAAAATCTGGCCAAAGTTCAACAAACAGCGTAGAAGTAAAGCTTAATAATCAGTAGCGCTAATTAGTAAAAATGTTGGGGCAGGGAAGGCAAAATTTGTTTTTCAAAATTTATAGTGTACAGTTTGTTGTTGCTTTTTCAATTTTTCTCTGGACACACACAAAAAAGGCATTTTCAATTAAAATAGCTGAAAAAGGTTTTTTTTTTTATCAAAATGTTATATGATTTATCAATACACCAATTGACGCCTTCTGTTCGTAGTCAGTGGCAATTGCGAGAATTTGGATCTTAAAATTTTTAAAGTAGTAAGAATTTGATATAGAACTCTTCTTTCTGCAAGGTGTCGCTCTTGAAATCTGTATTAACTATGTACTCTTGAGCATTCAATTCTTCTTGAATTCAAATTCTTCTTGAGCATTTTAGAGTTAAAATTTTTGTTTAAAAAAACGACAATTTAAAGATGTGACAGTTAATACGACATTTTAAAGATAATTGATTAGGTTATTTGAAAGATACTGGGGGGGGGGAGCAATTCCGATTCAGCTAGTTGCTTATCAGAGCCGTACCAAGGGCTTATGGTGCCCGGAGAAAAAGCAATTATGACGCCTCGTCCCGAATCAAATATGAGCGAAAAAGCCATATCAAAATGAAAAGTCTGATCAAAGTGGGCAAATCCCCCGCCGCGGTCCCCCCCCCTTTCACCCAGCCACAGTACTCAGGAGTTTGCCCCGACCCTTTGAATGGCATGTCCTTATGATTCCTAATATGCCAGATAAAAAATTAAAAGCATTTAGGTACCTAAGCAAAAGTGCCATCTACTACCTTACCCAAGGTCTTAAGGTTGAACCAAATACCAATTATTTTGGTTCGACTGGATTCTCTCGTTTGGGCCAGCTAAAAGATTGAAGAAGGAAGCTGCTTCTCCGCACAGTTGTTTATATTTATATAAACCAATTTTATTACAAATTTATATAAACAAATTTTGTATATATTTACAAAATTCTACATAAACGTTTATGTTTATAAAGAACGTTTATGTCTTTTCAGTGAACTTTTAATGGTCTAAGTCAAGCTCGTGGTTGCGTTTCTGGGTTTGTGCGATCTAGGCGTGCTTCTAGGATAAAGTAAACTCAGTCATCGCGTTGGAAACTTTCAGCCTTTTTATGCTTCATACCCGTATTAGGTATATCCAAGGATTCTGTTCAGAAATAGATGAGCTTATAAATATCCCTGCTTTGGATGCAAGGGTTATTGATTACAGAAGAATTACAGAAGTGTTTGTTTGAACGAATAAACATTCAAAGCAATAGTTTTGTTCAGCTATAAATATATGGTTCCCACGTTTCACATTATAAATACATAAAAAAAAATATGAGATATCTTTCATCTAGTCTTGTTAGTATGCAACTATTCCTTTATCTTTGTGTAGTGGAATCCATAGACCTTTCACTGCCCAATCCTGCCCACAATGTTCAAAGTTTTATAATTTCTTAGACGACACTGTTTTTCCATTTACGAAAAATTGAGTAAAGTAAAAACGGATTTAATTTCTATAAAGCAGTGAACAAAAATAAAATATATAAACTATACTTTAACTAAAAAAATAAAAATACTCCGGATATTTCGGCCTTTTCCGTTGAGAAAGGCTCCCGGACGGGGGGCCGAAATATTCGGAGTATTGTTATTTTTTTAGTTAAAGTATAGCTTATATATTTTATTTTTGTTCACTGTTTTATAGAAATTAAGCCCGTTTTTTCTTTACTCAATTTTTCGTTAAAAGTTTTATGGCTACCATTTCTTTTATTTTCAGTACAAATCATCCATTTTTCGGCCAAGGTGTCAAGTCTGAAGATTTGCAGAAAACATTTTGCTCAATAAGAATATCTAACGATTTGACACCCTTACCTGGACCAGAGCCATCCTGGGACTCATAATGGAAGTGGCGTAGTCCCTCAGAATAGAACTCGAAAAGTTGCACAAAATCTTTAAATATCTATTTATAGTATATTTGAATGAATAAAGCTTCAAAGGCTATGGGACAGCCTTTAGTGGGAAAATAAAAATAAGATATTAGTTATCCAGGGGTTTGGCTATGGCTTACCCAAGATTTGCTTCTTTTGAGTGTTCAGGGGTCCTCGGCAAGAGCAGAACTTCAGAAGTGGAAGCAGAATACGACTAAGATATTTAAGACTTGAGGACTTAAGACTTGAGGACTTAAGACTTAAGACTAAGATATTTAAGACTTGAAAAGATGAAAGATTATGTTAAAGAGCAGATTTTTATTTAACGAAACTTTCACAAAGGAAGCAATTTCTCACTAATTGAATAATCCGTATATTTTTTTGAAAATCTAATGCCTGTTTGGAAAGAAGACAGCCTAATTGATCATTACTGTATCTGGCTATTGTTAATTTTTCATGCAAAATTTAATCATGCAAAAATAAATATTATGCATGTTGATAGAGACTCACCGAAACCAACCAGGACTTGGCCGCATCTGATCTGATCTGATCTCGATGAAATCTTGTTTTTCCAATCGTTTAGGTATCATGAACCTATTGTTTCTACCAATGGTGATTTAGATGAGGAACCTCAGCGCCGTATAATTAGTAGGTAACAAAAGGAAATGATGGGAAAACCATGCATAAGGAGACAAAAAGAAATATGACAATATCTAATGCCCATGTCCTGTCGGTCCTACTGCAGATGAATAACGCCTGGCTTTTGTCATCAACTTTATTGACATTTGTTGATGTGGTAAATGTAAAGTAAATAATGTGGTAAATAGATGTTCTATGATACTTTAGGGATGTAGTAAATAATAAATATCTTAGGTAAATAAAAGGTGTTAAAGATAAAGTTTCTTTATTAACCTAAATAGGAAACGCTAGCTGACTGCTGTGCAGGGTTGCCAACATGGTCAGTTCTTAAAGTGCTACAATTACCCGAATTTGCTTGCTACACAGCGATTATCGGTGCTATAGTAAAAACAAATATACCGTATTAGTGCTAAATAGCATTTTCGTACTATTTTAGCACCATTTTAGAAATCCTGAGCACGTGCAACCGGTGCTATACACAGTAAAATAATGTTAAAATAGCACTTTTGGGCTACAAGTGGCAACCCTGCTGCTGCACCTACTCTTAACTTTTGCTCTTTAATATTCTTCTTTTACTGGTAGATTTAGTGGTAAACTAGCTTTAGTGGTCTTTTACCACTAAGTGTTTAACGAAGTTTTCTTTTACTGGTAAACTGGCTTCTAGTGGTAAATAATAAATATCTAAGGCAATGAAGATAAAGATTCTTTTTTAAACTAAATAATAATAAGAATAATTTATTTATAACCTACTGCACAAAACAATGTGAGGATAGTGAAGTAAAAAGAGATAAAACAAAATAAACATCAGAAAAAAAAACAACACAAGAAAAGAAAACAAGACATTAATATGAAAAAATCAACAGAACAAACAGATGAGAACAAAGCTACAGTACAATAAATACAACAAGATCAATAGCTCAATCAACAAATATCAACAATATCAATCAACAAAATAGGAAACACTAGCGCAGGTATGTCGTGCCTGCGACAATCTAATGCCTGTTGTGAATCGAATCAAAACTATAAAATTCACAGGCAACCGGTAAACATTAATAAAGTTTAAATTTTATCGTTAAAATGCCGAGTAAAATAAGGGACAAATGATTTAAGATATCTTTCGGTATTAGAGCTGGGTAAATCATTAATAGTGGAAAAGTACTTTTTATTTGTTGGAGTCTTGTGCAACAACACGACAATTAAGGGGTTTCAAGTTGAGTTGTTACAGTGTATCATCACTTATTGAGTTAATTTCCTACGTATGAAAAGTTGGGTTCAACTCACTACAACACTGAGGTCTCAAGCTATTGACTCGTGTTTTGTATTAGGGCTTAAAAAATTGAATATAAAAAAATTTACTTTTACCAATATGGATTCGATTAGGTATTGTAATACCGATTTGGTCATATACTGTTCTATCATTTATTCATATATCGATGGTCATTTGTTCATATTCCGACAAAACTTATCAATTCTCAATCAACTCAATTATCAAAATGAAGCATATCTGTACATAGGCGGGGAGAAGATATTCTTCGCCATCCCGGCTACATATTTTAAGATAACAGTTGTAGTCTGCATGTTCATATTACATTGAGTCTTTCTTGTCTGTTGTTGCTTTTTTTTAAATAGCCGATTTGGTGATGAGCCCTCCTCTTCTGTGTGTAGTTAGGGAACCAAATTAAGGATAAATTAGTTTATCTGTTTTTAGAATGTTGTTCCTGATTGTACCATCATCCCTGTTAACAATTTCAATTTAGAGGTCCACTTCATCGAAGACCTGTGTCAAACTTCAGAAGATGAAGTTAATCCTTACTTAAAAGGAGGTAAGCCATGATAAATTTGGTAATGTGTTTTTAACAAAGTAAGCTGTTTTTTTTTGTTTTTTTTTCGTGCAATTAGATACTTTCACACTTCTAGAGAACCTTTTTTTCTATTGTTCCTCGACTTTTCAAACGAAGTAAAATGCTTGGTCTATAGAATTGATTGTACTCTTGAAGGGCTGTGGAATAGGTCAGCTCGTGTATACACGTAGTGGATTAGTATGGTGAGGAAGAGAAGATACTGGGTGCAGCCTCGTTGGAACATGTCTCTGTAACATACGACGAAGAATATGGAGTGTCTTGGGATCCTTTAATTTTAGGGTCCACGATATTTGTAGTCTCCTATTTATATATCGACCTATCTTTGATGGGTCGTGGTTGTCACATGAGCGAATTGATGCGGGGGGAGGGGGGGAATAATGATTGCAGGAACTCGTTTTCTTCAATTTCTTTTGGTTTTAGTTTAACTCCCTTTCTTGGTATTGGGTGTCGCTTGGTTGCCTGTAAAGCTGTTTCGATTGTCTATGACCTGTCAGTGACAGAATACCCTGGTTATGGATTTGCAATTGCAAATGATCGTAGCAGAAGTTTGGAGATTACAACAAGGCTAGTCAACATTGTTTTTCCCAGACAAATAGTATTAACCTAGGAAACAAGTTTAATGATGTATGTCAGCATTTTAGAAACACAATAGACGGTGAGATTTATAAAAGATTCTTTTTCTTGATTTTTTTTGAATAGATGGCGTAAATGAATGAATGATATATTTCCAGATTAAGATTCGTCGGTCTTGATTAACTTTAGTTCTTGACTGCTTTGGGAAGGACTACGTTCTTCTATTTCTTGAGGTAGCCCATTCTTGAGGTAGGGGCAGTTTTCAGTTGTATCTGCTCAAGCAAAAGGGTCTAAAAAATATTAGCGTGATCTAAAAAAGGTCCAAAGGTGAATTAGGGTTTAATGGGAAAATATTCCCCGTTTACTCTTTGTTCGTCAAAAACAAAGAGATAAAACGTACTTAAGAAACTAAAATGATTTTTGCGGCCAAAACGGTCCAAGACTGGATTTGTGTCAAGCTTATTGGGACCCTGGGGCCAACGTTGTTTTACATTTTTTATAAAACAATGAAAGTTTTTGAAGAAGAAACTTTTTCTTATTTTTTTGGTGAATGGTTTTTTGGAAAAGTTTCGAAGAAGAATTTTTTTTTTTTTGGTGGACGGTATGTATAGTCAGTGTGGTCTCAGACCGTATATTATTTACTTTTCATTTGTTAAACGAAACTGTAAACAAATTTTTAGGTAGAGGAGTATAAAAAAGGAGACGTCTATTAAATTGAGCTGGAAGCTACAGAAGAGCCTTTGTTTTTATCTAAATTGAAGTAAAATCGACTAGTTATATTTGGAATCAGCATAAAAAGCCAATTCTTTTGATGTTATCAATTGTTATTGATATTCATTTTTTTATATTTTCGGTTACTTTTTGCTGAGTCTTTTTTTTTTTAATCGAGTCGCTCCTTTATTACAGTTCGTTACCAGGAACTGTTTGAAAAAATTGAAAAAAGCTTTAACCAAGAAAAAAACTATTTCAATTAAAAATGAACACACATTATTTAAAAAAATATTTTTTACGAAAGAAAGTTTTCTACGAAAAGTAAAGATCATCAGTCAAATAGCGATTTAAGTGTAAAATGAGCATAAATTGCTATCAGTACATAAATGAAACTCTGAAAGTTACCTCTTTATAGCCTTAATAAATCCAAAATCGCTTAGACTTCCAGAAACGAATACTAATATATATATATCAAACTGTCACTCAACATTTCATTAGTTCTTTTCAATGATTTTGGTTATTATGGTGGTTTTAATTTTTATTTTTGTTAAAGTTATGACTGATTAAAACATACAGCTCGAAATAAAAATTGTTTTACAGTTTTTTTTTACTTTGTTGTACGAAAATTGTGTTTTTTGTCTCTTGTCTTTAGCTTGTGTTGGTGATATAAAGAAAAACCTTATTTATTCAGAAAAAAGTAAGTTTTGGCAAAAATGGAGTTTTTTTTTTGTTCTGACTTCTG
Source organism: Artemia franciscana (assembly GCF_032884065.1). Classification (NCBI taxonomy): domain Eukaryota; kingdom Metazoa; phylum Arthropoda; class Branchiopoda; order Anostraca; family Artemiidae; genus Artemia; species Artemia franciscana. The sequence goes on from NC_088867.1 coordinate 59,124,710, forward strand.
ACGTGGACGGTAAATTTTATCAAACAGTTCGTGGTAACGAACCGTAGTAAGGAGCGACCCGGCTCAATAGTAAACGAAACTCTAAAAAACGGAGCTTCGATGCTAAAAGATATATCAAAAGAATCAGATTTTCATGCTGATTTTAAATATATAAGTTTCATCAAATTTAGTCTTTGTCATCAAAAGTTACGAGCCTGAGAAAATTTGCCTTATTTTGGAAAATAGGGGGAAACACCCCCTAAAAGTCATAGGATCTTAACGAAAATCACACCATCGCATTCAGCGTATCAGAGAACCCTATAGAAAAAATTTCAAGGTCCAATCTACAAAAATGTGGGATTACGCATTTTTTGCCAGAAGACAAATCACGGGTGCATGTTTATTTGTTTGTTTTTTTTTCCCAGGGGTCATCGTATCGACCAAGTGGTCCTAGAATGTCGCAAGAGGGCTCGTTCTGACGGAAATGAAAAGTTCTAGTGCCCTTTTTAAGTGACCAAAAAATTGGAGGGCACCTAGGCCCCCTCCCACGCTCATTTTTTCTCCAAAGTCAACAGATCAAAATTTTGAGATAGCCATTTTGTTCTGCATATTCAAAAACCATAATAACTATGTCTTTAGGAATGACTTACTCCCCCACAGTCCCTGGGGGAGGGGCTGCAAGTTACAAACTTCGACCAGTGTTTACATATAATAATGGTTATTGGGAAGTGTACAGTCGTTTTCAGGGGATTTTTTTTTTTGGTTTCGGGGGTGGGGTTGAGGGGAGGGGGCTATGTGGGAGGATCTTTCCTTGGAGAAATATATCATGGGGGAACAGAAATTCAATGAAAAGGGCGCAGGATTTTCTAAAATTACTATAAAGAAAAAACAATGAAAAAATAAACATGGAAAAGTTTTTTCAATTGAAAGTAAAGAGTAGCATTGAAACATAAAACGAACAGAGATTATTACGTATATGAGGGGTTCTAAAAATACTTTAGCATAAAGAGCGAGGTATTTAGGAGGAGATAAATACCTCGCTCTTTATGCTATAGCTTTCTGATTCAGGGGCCATTCTTAAAGAATTGGGACAAAACTTACGATTTAGTGTAAAGAACGAGGTATTAACGAGGGTACAAACCCCCTCATATACATAATAAGAATTGAAGAATATAAAAGTTTGTTACGCAAGTTAATTCTTAAGTTACGTATATATTTTACTAATAAAAAAATTCGTGAAAAATTAAAATTATAGTTGCCTTTTTATGTAACCGAAAAATTGCATGGCAACTAGGCCTCCTTCCCCATCCCTTATTTCTCAAAATCGTCTGATCAAAACTAAGAGAAAGTCATTTAGCCAAAAAAAGGAATTGATATGCAAATTTCATTTAATAATTTATGTGTGGAGAATCAAAATCAAACATACATTAATTCAAAAACGTTTTACATAAAAAAACTAGTTTTTTTAACTGAAAGTAAGGAGCGACATTAAAACTTAAAACGAACAGAAATTACTCCGTATATGAAATGGGTTGTCCCCTCCGCAATCCCTCGCTCTTTACGCTAAAGTTTGACTCTTTGCCACAATTCTGCTTTTTAAAACAATTAAAAGCTTTAGCGTAAAGAGCCACCACTCACCTACGCTACGTAGGTGAGTGGTGGACTACCTTCGAGGTAGATGAGGGCTTGATGAGTTTTCTTATTACCTTCCTTTTTGTTCACTTAATGATCCTCTTCCATGTTTAATGCAAGCAACTTGGTGTTCAAAAGAGAAAGCTACTAACTGAATGTTAACTCCTTCAGTCAACATAAAATCCGTATGCTTTAAAGCTCTTGGAGATAATTTTGACCTAACCTAAGACTTAAGTTCCTCTGGAGCCATGTGGTTTAGTGGTGCCTATGGTATCGACAAAGACTCTCCACTCGTCCCAAAGTGGTGCTGTAGTGAGGACATCCTCCCATTCAGGTAAATTTTAAAGACATAGTTTTTGAACAGGTAGAATGTTCGTCTATAAGGTTTATGCTCCCACTGAAAGACTTAGTATGTTATTAATATGCTGTCGTATACCGTTTTTATTTCTGAACAAATATTGAAAATTTTGCTGTCAGACGGTAGCTGAGATTCAGTTTTATACATTTACCGACTTTGATTTTTAAAATGTGATATACAGACTTCTTTAGATCAAAAATAAGTTCAGAGGAGTTTGTTGAAATTTGCCGAAAAAGAATAATTTTCTAAGCAAGTCTAGACTCTTCTCGGGGAGAAATTCTAAGTAATATCATAATTCTGGCTTTGTGAATATACCTGAAACAAGTGAATCCAACAACATGAGTATTTTATCCTTTTGTTGTAAGTTACAGCTGATGGCTTGTTGTGAAATTGCTAGTTTAAGAGGGAATATATACCTTAAAAAATAATAAAAGACCTGAACAAAACACCTTGTTTTTTTGTTTTGCCTGATCAATGGATTGTAATGAGTTCCTTAAAAAGAAAAACCAGACCTGTCTGATATAGCATCAGATTACTTTTTTGTCCATATTTTGTGATTTGAGGATTTTTTTAATTGGGTTGAGTTTGTGTTGTGAGTTATATTTCATGTTTTAGGAATTGAACAAAGTGAGGTATTTACTAATTGTTATACAAGGAAACAGACGTATACTGCATGTTTGGAACGATCCTTATTCCCAAAGAGACATTGTGAGGATTGCCACTCCGTTTCTACAGCCTTTTCTAATATTGAATGGTCTCCACCCTTTCAAGGATCGGGTACCAAAAGGCAAGTTAATCCTTTTGTTACGCTTTTGCTTATATTTGTCTTTTCAGTCGATCAAATCTTTAGATCACTTACCCGTTAAAAGGTATGGTATTCATCATCTACAAATGATGTTAGGCTGTTGGTTGTTGAAACAGAGGTAGGCAAGGTTCTAGCAAGACATTTTATAAGATAGACGTTTTCAAACAGTTCATGGTAATATACTTGTAAGGAGCAACTTATGCTAGTAATAACTGAAACTCTAAAAAAAGAATATTTTTTGCCAAAGAATTTGATTTTTAGGCTGATTTCAAATGTATAAAATTTATTAAGTTTACAATTACCCATCAGAAGCTACAGGCTTGAGCTAATTTGCCCGATTGTCGAAAAAGGGGGCATATGTTCCCCAAAAGGCGAGTGATCTTGTTGAAAATCAAAGTTTCAAATTCAATCTACTATAGAACCTATAATTATTGTTCTATAATTATTTATATATTTATATTTACATATTTATAGTTCTATAATTATTATAGAACTATAATTATTATATAATTATAATAGAACCTCTATTATTGTAGAGATTTCACGCACCTATCTGTAAATATGTAGAATTTTGCATTTTTGAATAAAAATGGTGGATTTGTGTTTTTTGTCGTTTTATTTTTCAGGGCTGATCGTATTAAATCAATGGGCCTGAACAATTAGAAAAGAGGTCATTTAAACGTGAGTCAAAAGTTCCAGTGCCCTATTTGAGTAATTAGAAAGATTGTGTCATGGAAAAGTAGCTTTTCTGCCATTTTGTTGCACCAAACTATAAATTTGCCCTTAAAAGGACCAAAGTGCTATCGATTAAAAATTCTGAGATAGCCAACCGCTTTACAAGTAATGCCTCTTAGTCGCAAAAGAAGTAATACTGCACGGCGGTACATTCCTATCTGAAGTAACTTACTCCATACAAGATCAATGATTGATATAGACATTCTAAACAGAATAGATAGAATAACCAAGTTTCATGGTTTTATTCAGAGTTAAAAAAAAGTTTGGAAGAATAGGATGATAAGTCTGTGAACCAGGATTAGAATGTTGGAAACTACAGTAATGGCAGTGACCTAATATGGTTCTAAAGCATAGGTGCTCCGAAAAACGGAGGAAGATTTACTAGATTTTTTCAAGAGAATTGTTTACCCTACTGATTGTTTTGTTTACCCTACTGACTCACCGTATTTTGAACAGTAGGCTCTACGAAAAGTGTGGTTCGATTTCACTTTCTAGGGCTATAATAAGAAACACGTTGAGATGGCTATGGCGCGTTCTGCGGATGAAAGATGACGGATTGTCCTTTTCGACACATGGTTAAGGGCTAAAAGGAAAGCAGGCCGTCTGCGCCTGGGGTGGGAGGGTGTCGTAAAGAAAAATTTAAGGGAAATGAGAACTTCCTGGGAGGATGTAAAGAGGGAAGCTTTGAAAAGATAGGGAGGGAGAAGGAATGTACGTAGCTGTGTTGGCCTTAAGTAGCTTGGTATTATTATGAGTTGTTAGTAGTAGTATTAGCAGTATTAGTCTTTCTGAATTTTTATTTGATATCGGGTTTAAGATGAAGGAGTAACTTTTTCCTGAAATGCTCAATTAGTATATTTTCTATGTAACAATAACTAACAATGCTGCTGCCAAACCTTAAGCTGGGTTTGAACCTCCCCCCCCCACATCACCCCCCAAAAAATGTTTGTTCGACTCGTAAAAACTTTACTGTTAATACTAACAAAAAAATTCTACAGTAACAAGCTGCCACAGTCCAATGGAGCTCGGACTTCCTAATCGCTTGGGATATTTCCTTGTGACCTCTTCATGCCTCATTTTAGGACGTCCTGCTTTCCGTTAGGTCTCAGAAGGATTTTGAAAAAGCATATTATTTGGCAACCTATTAATCTTGATTATAGTTCTTATATCAGTTCCAAGTACTTATTATATACCTCCTTTTCGTATCCTTTATGTGATATCGTTCAAACATTTGATATAAAATGGTTCAATGTCGTTCATTTGTTTGATGTAAAATCGTTAAATCGACTTTAAACTATTCTTTGTCATTTCTACTGGTAAAAATCAACCAGATCTTTCTTATTTTTATAACTGCCTGTGTTTCAGAGCCATGCTTGACCAGTGTTATTGTTGGGCCTTCGTCTTAGTATCCCAATATAGTACTGTCAATCTAAGGTTTAACCCCATAAAAATTGTAACAGTTTTGATTTTGGTACCATTAGGACGGGAAAAAATTGTCTGCAACATACAAAAAATCGACCAAAATCATAGATCCAAAATTCTTCTAAAATGACGCGCTTTTTGAAAAAAAAACTTTAATTTGCACATATAGAAAGTCAGTAATAGGTAACTTTGATACGTAAATCACGAATATGCACATTTTTTTTGTTTCGAACGCCCAAGTTCAGTCCATCCCCTCCTGTTCATAAATCAAGCGCTGATATAGGTCTGAGAACATGACGACTCCAAATTCTTTGAATCCAACAAAGAACCTCTCACAGCTAGCCTAATCATTAATTTTAATTTCTACAAAAATCGCAGATAATATGAAATTGCAAAAAGATTGGAGATTCGTCACATTTTTTGAATTATCCATATGTGTTCTTTATCTAGAATTTGGACTTGAGTATTAGAGAAACTAGTTCCTCTACAAGATTTGCAAGCAGTGTCGCGTTTGATGTCGTTTCGAAGACAGCTTCATCGGTCACTATCACAGGATCCCTTACAACGACACTTCCAGACGATGAGAATTTTCTTTGGTACCGCTGGAAGACCCGCGAGGATAGCATGCCGTTCTGGAGTCTCCATGTCCAATTCTCAGGATCAAGGGCAGAGCTCTGAAGCCCAATGCAATCTTGTACTTGAAAAAGGATCCGGAAACAGTGACATTTTGCTGCTGCGGAAATAGGAGGTAGATCTTAGGGATGGACGAAGGTTGTAGATGTTGTAATTTTCTGCTGAAAGAGATGGTGTTGGTTACTTTTAAGATTGTCAGTAGATATTCCACCGTACAAAGTAGAAAGTGCAGCCTCCCCCGGTGCTTTAATCTCTTCTTTTGAAGCATCACTTCAAGAAAATGTTGAAATATTTTCCTTAAAGTTTTCGTTGTTTCTCAGCCGTTCAAGTGCAACCCCTTTGCTAATTCCATGGAGACGGGGATTTGTGTTGTAGCCAAGAATTTGGTGAACAAAAGTAAGTAGTTTTCAGGCTTCAGTCCCAATCTTCTTAACAATAGCTTTGATATCCCAAGTTGTACCTGAAGTGATTGCCGTAGGTTCACTGTACATGAGACCTTGTGGTGCTCAGGAACACAATGATAAAGTAACAACATCGTCAAATCGATATTGTCATCGATAACTGCAGTGTCACAATTCTTTGAACACTTAACCACTGTAAGCACAATAAGCAATTCAGCTTTAGCTTGGATGGTTCTCAGACTTTTGTCTCGTAAATAATCAGAAAGTATATTGAATGAACGGGCCTTTTTTTTTTTTTTTTGGCACAAAAGAAATTCCTCTTTATTCGTGGTCAGTTTCATTTTCGGGCTAAACAGTACTTCCTGTCCAGTGTACGGTTTTGCTTAAGATTAGTCATATTTACTGTTGAAGCAGCGATTTCGTAGCCATTGAAGACAATAATGGTGTTGGATATTTGTTCGAAACGTAGTTCCATTATCGGTCTAAGCTCTTCGAATGTTTCTGTCTTTGCTTCATAGGGTGCAAGGTGTATGTCACAGCTTCACAGTTTCAAACGAACAAATTCACAGTTTCAAACTTCTCATTAGTTCTTGTTCTATTACCGAATCTATAGATAAATCGGCCCAAAATCTGTCCGATTTTCTTACAACGTGTGAGCCTTATCTGAAAGACTGGAAAAGTGTTTGGCTTGTATGTTCAATTCTGTTCATTTGCTATAGGTACAGCTTTGCCGACTTCGTGTAATTGTTGGGACTAACTGCAGCGAGGTAAGATAGCATGTTGGAATCTGTTTCCAAATGAAGTTTATATTGATTTGTACGATCAGCTATGAAGAAGTTTGGGAGAACGGCAACCATGTCTATGTACTGCTTCTAGAGTTTTTATGTTCGAGTCTCGTGACTTCGCTCCGATTTAAGATCCGCCAGAGAAGCTTTGACTTTATGAGACTTGAAGACTAGGAGATATGTTCAACAGAAGCTCGTTCATCCATTACTTCCTCATGTTAGTCTTTGATTTCACTAACCTCAACCATATTCAGTGCAACTTCTTTATTCAATTCTAGGTTTTGCCTCGTCTACAAGTTCTTTTATCAGAATCGATTGAAGTGTTGCATCTACGATGGTGTGGGCTTGCAGTGCTTGAGAAAGAGCCTTATTCGTTTAAAAGGATAGGAACTGTATCGAAAGCGTACGTTAATTCAAAGATTTCTTGCGAGTTCAGATCCATCCATCAAATATCCAATGGCACAGACAGAACTCATGAGGGTTTGGAATCCTCCTAGTCTAACCAATACTTTTGCAGCGCTACTTCCAGGTCGTTCTGCAACAATGATCTTCATGGACTTCTACCACAACGGCTGTTGAAAGGTTAAGACTGAAGTAAAATTGTATCATTCGCCCTGATGGATAATGAATGTAGAATAGAATAGAACAGAATTTTAATTTAAAATTTCTTTCACAGCGTGGTGGCCAAAAATGAATTGTATGCTTTTTTAAAGAATTAAAAAAGAGATGAGTCAAAATTTAGTTAAAAAGTCGAAAAGAAAAAATAGCTAGATAATAAGAAAATTAATGACCAGTATTCCTGGCTATTATGCAGCTCTACCAAACCCTTCCCATATCTTTCATGTTTAGCGAGGATGGGAGTCAGTTTTGGGTCTTTTTAGGATTTTTACGGACGGTCTGTTGCAGGGAGAAGGTTGGGTTCGGGGATGATGGAACATAGTCGGGGGACAGACAGGGTCTTGGTACCGTAACGAAGGCACAGTAGGTGCCTTCTCTTGGTCAACGTGGTGAACTTGAACTTACCTAGTAGGTAGTGATATGGAACCTTCCATCCACTATTTATGGAGAAGATCCTTAGGGGGACTGAAGCATTTTATCAAAAGTTTTAGTTGGGAAACCAAATAGGAAGCTTGTATGAGGATGTTTTGAACATGGTTTAATGCATGTGACAGAGATCTTGGGAGTAATAGGGCTTGTGAAAGAAGGGAGTGATTTAATAAAAAATTAACTGTCATAACTGACGATTTATTCGTGTTAATTTTCATCTTTGACAAAGGAGCCTTCTGTATGTCATCGTCAAGTAATGTCATAATTGAGCTTTTAATATTTCGTCGAAAAACCTCAAGTGCAGACAGGTCGTCCACATACTTCCATCGCTCTGTGTGATCAGTCTTGAGGCTATTGCCCATAAGGAATAAAATGGTACCCCTCAGGGCTCACCGGTGGACCCCACAAAAGATAGGCAGATAGGATTGGAATAAATATTTTTATATTTAAGCACTTGAGAACGATTTGTTAAAAAGGAGGCAATAATTTTAACTAGAAAGGGACTCAATTGAAACTCCGTCAGCAGTTTATTTACAAAGATATTGTGGTGAATTAGAACATTTTCTGGTGATCAATTAATCGAAGATTCAACCATGTTTCAAGGTTTTTCAGAATGGTGTCAAAAAGGCTAACATGGTAGAGCGAAGTAGATGTCTCATTAGGTTTTCAAACTATTGAAAGTCAATAAGTTCAAGAATCTATTCCTTTAACCAATTAGCTATGAAACCCTCGTACATTTTTTAGAAAACTGGGATCCAGGTGCTTAGTTGTACTCCAGTAAAATCGCTCAGACCTTCCTTCTTTTGGATTGGAGTAATACAACCCAGCTTCAAGCACGACGGGTAACCGGGTAACGGGTAATTAATATCATTAAGATTACTAACAAAGGGGTGTTGATAGTTAATCAGGAAATGCTTTTATTAGATCAATTGGTATATCAATGAGACCAATACTAGTTTTTTTCTAGTTTCTGTATTTTTTCAATGATTTGCTTCGCTGAAACTTCCAGGATTTTTCTTTTGGAGTTTCAGGGATTATATGGTTTTTCGAGAAAGGGGGGGGGGACGTTAGCACAATGTTAGCTAGATGTTTATTAAGCTTATTTGCTGTCTGTTCAGGTGGTTCATCCAGAAGAATATCAAGATTCTTGCACGAGCGATCCCCTATTTTTTTTTTTTTTTTACTTTCTTAAATCATTGCTGAGGTTTGCTCTGTTTTAAGTAATTTGAACATTTTTGGTATTTTTTCATTAATTATTTTCAAACAAACTATGCTTTAAATTAAGTTTATCAAATTTATATCACTAATTTAGGAAAACAGTCTTCCTTTTCTCCTTCTGTCTCTCTTTTTTTTTGTGTTTGTGCTGTTGCATTGGTGATTTCTCTTTTCATGATATGTATCACTTTAAATATAATTCTATGTAGACGAATGAAACTTTCACGAACGGATACACAAGCTAATATTTAGGACACTAATAGATATTTTCAGGTTCCAAACACCACCCTATCCCTCCTCTTCCTTTGGGGCAGACTTTGCATGAACTTCTAAATTTTTGAGATAAGTAGAAATAGATATATAGCCCAAAATGTTGTCCGGAAACGTGTTTCTAGTACGTGTTCCTGACTTTTGTCAGGAAGTACTCATATCATCTAATCAATTTTCCAGGAGTGTACTAGCCACGATTTCTTTAGATTACCATGGAAGAATTTATGGAATTGAAAAAGAATGGCAAGTTATTGCTGATCTGTCAAAAATGTTGTTCAACTTTTATTGTGAGAAAGGATGGCAAGCAGTTCCAGATGCCACTTCCGTGAATGTTGTTGATGCCGCGAAAGCCAGAGCCTATCGCCAGTCATTTATAGGTATATTTATTATTATTCTGTTGCCATCCAGTTTTGATATCCTTTTTTTCATAATGGTCTAACCATGTGATTACTTTAAAAAGTGAACGATGAAAATTTTTACTTCATGGTTTTTTTACGTAGTGTTTCGTTCTATTATACTTTAATTTAGAGTCAAAGTCTTTGGTTTACAGTTTCAGACGCCACTTTTGCGAATGCAGTTGATGCAGCGAAAGCCAGAGCAGTCATTTTCTCTCTTGTAATAAAGTTTTGCTTTCTTTTGTTATAATAGTCTGACTATGTTCTTGGTCGAGAAAAATGACTATGAAAAGTCAGTTTTTCATAGATATTTTTCTTATTCAGTTGGCTTCCAGTTTTGCTTCACGTTTTTCTTTCGTAGTGGTCGATTCTATTGTAGTTTGATTTAGATCCGACTTAACTGATAATTTATGTCCTGAAATTGCTGTATAATATATAAGTTAATATTTCAACCTTTGATTATGATCAATATTTTGTAAAAGTTGACGAAGATTACTGTTAGTCTTTGGTAAACAGTTACACATGCCACTTCTGTGATGTAATTGATGCGGTGAAAGTCAGAGCATATCATCAGCCATTATTCTGTTGCCACCAAGTTTTCATAATGGTCTGACAATGTTTTCGATCTAAAACATTGACTATATTAAAGTCAGTTGTTCATAAATATTTTTCTTTTTCAGTTACCTTCCAGTAGGTTTTCTTTCGCAGTGGTCAGTTCTATTATAGTTTAATTTAGTGCCAAATTAAACTATAACCTAATTAAACTAATTACCTTACTGGTAATTAAATAAAAAAAACAAGTTTTTTTGAATGAAAGTAAGGAGCGACATTAAAACTTAAAACGAACAGAAATTACTTCGTATATGAAAGGGCCTGCTTCCTCATCAACGCCCCGCTCTTTACGCTATAGTTTGACTCTTTCTCTCAATTCTTCTTTTTAAACCAGTAAAAAACTTTAGCCTAAAGAGCGGGGCGTTGATGAGGAAGCAGCCCCTTTCATATACGAAGTAATTTCCGTTCATTTTAAGTTTAATGTCGCTCCTTACTTTCATTCAAAAAAACTTGTTTTTTTATTTTATTTCTGACCGTTTTTGAATCAATGCACATTTTGATTTTGGCTCTCTCCGCAGAGGAATAATTAAAACGAAATTGGCATTTTTTTTTTTTTTTTTTTTTTTTTTTTTTTTGGCTAAATGGCTTTCTCTTAATTTTGCTCGAATGATTTTGAGAAAAAAAAGAGCGGGGGACGAAGCCTAGTTGCCCTCCGATTTTTGGTTAATTAAAAAGGCAACTAGAACTTTTAATTTTTTACGGATCTTTTTATTAGTAAAAGATATACGTAACTTATAAATTAGCTTACGTAAAGAACTTTTGTATTCTCATGCTTCTATTACATTTATGAGGGGGTTCGCCCCCTCGTCAGTTGCTCGCTCTTTACACTAAAACTTAAATTTTGTCCCAATTCATTAAGAATGACCACTGAATCACAAAAGCCGCAGAATAATAGTTGAAATTGCTAAAAATACTTTAGCGTAAAGAGTGAGGTATTAGGAGGAGGTGAGCCCCTCATATGGGTAATAATTTCTGTTCGTTTTAAGTTTTAATGCTGCTTATTACTTCAAGCTGAAAAAAAAACTTTTTCATATTTATTTTTTCATTGTTTTTTTTTTAAGAAATGCTAGTAAATCCTGCGCTCCCTTCATGGAAATTTTCTTCCCCCGTGACAAATTCCTCGATGGAAAGTTCCCCCAGCGTATCCCTCTCTTCTCAAACCCTGCCTCCAACCAAAAAATCCTCATGAAAATGCCTGTACACTTCCCAATAACCATTACTATATGTAAGCACAAGTCCAAGTTTGTAACTTTTAGCCCCTCCCACGGGGACTGTGGGGGAGTAATTCGTCCCCAAAGACATAATTATAAGGTTTTTCGACTACGCTGAATAAAATGGCTATCTCAGAATTTTGATCCGTTGACTTTGGGAAAATAATTGGCGTGGGAGGGGGCCTAGGTGCCCTCCAATTTTTTGGTCACTTAAAAAGGGCACTAGAACTTTTCATTTTCGTTAGAATGAGCCCTTTTGCAACATTCTAGGACAACTTGGGTCGATACGATCACCCTTGGGGAAAAAAAAAAACAAATAAACACGCATCCGTGATCTGCCTTCTGGAAAAAAAAAATACAAAATTCAATATTTTTGTAGATAAGAGCTTGAAACTTCTTCAGTAGGGTTCTCTGATACGCTGAATTTGATGGTGTGATTTTCTTTAAGATTCTATGACATTCAGGGGGTGTTTCCCCCTATTTTCTAAAATAACGCAAATTTTCTCAGGCTCGTAACTTTTGATGAGTAAGACTAAACTTGATGAAACTTAAATATTTAAAATCAGCATTAAAATGCGATTCTTTTGATGTAGCTATTGGTATCAAAATTCCATTTTTTAGAGTTTTGGTTACTATTGAGCCGGGTCGCTCCTTACTACAGTTCGTTACCACGAACTGTTTGATTTGTGTCATGAAATTACCGTAAAATAAATAAATTAATATTTCATGGCTCGTGAATTTTGTAACTAACTTTGGTTATCACCAATATATAGTATAATTCAATCAGTTCAATTTTTTATGTTTGCTAAACAATTACAAATACCGCTTCTACTAATATAGTTGATGTAGGAGTTGTTATAGAGTTTTTTCACATTGATGGATTCTATTAAAAATTTTATTTCCGTCCAAGTAAATTTATGGAATAATGTTTTTCTATCCTCCTAAAAATCATGCGATTTATCATCACAATTTTTTTTCAATTTGAGCGGATACTAATTTCTTCTTTTTAAAGTTTGGTGCTTTCCATCAGAATGCAATCAAAGTAAGCAAATTTACATCGAAATCTCCACATAGTTCTTGTTTTATGAAGACGAAACATTTGCGTGACATTTTGATGACCTTTTATAATGAAATAGAGTCAGAATAAAAATCATGAAATAGTAATTTAGGTATGATGTGGTAACCTAAGTAGAACTAGTTCGGTGTCATAAATGAAACAAAGGATAGGGACCAAGTTAAAGTGGAACCCAAGAACTAAATAAGTGTAAGAACTGAATAAGTGTAAACGATTTTCCGATACTGAATAAAAATGTCGTGGAAACCCATGGTGGTCTACTGTTAATAACACCAACAGGAAACGTGTTTAAAACGGACAAATGTGAAATATTTGATATACATATATATATATATATATATATATATATATATATATATATATATATATATATATATATATATATATATATATATATATATATATATATATATATATATATATATATATATATATATATATATGTATATATATATATATATATATATATATATATATATATATATATATATATATATATATATATATATTTATATTTATATATATATATATATATATATATATATATATATATATATATATATAAAATAAAACAAAATGAATATTAGATAATAGCATAATAATAATTAATAATTTGAGAAGTTTCTGGAACATTTGGCGTTGCCCCTTGCCTTTGTGCATGTCGTATCTGTTTAGGAATATTTCACAATACCTTTAACGGTTGTGTAGTAACGGTTTTTTTTTAGATGATTTTAGGTATTGGACACTTAGAGAAATCAGGAAGTTTCCTCTGTGTGAAGTTTTATTTTTTTTTTCTATTATCAATTTAAAAAACATTTTCCACAAAACAAGTTTTTCAACGAAAAGTAAAGAGCTCCATTAAGCCAAAAATGAGTGGAAATAATGTCAAATAATCTTCTCATAAATAAATAAATGAAACCCAACACGAACAGAAATTACAATAAATAGCCGGGTCAAACTCACAACGAACAAAAATTAACATTAACATTAACATAATTAACACAAATAATTAACATTAACAAAATTACGGCTGAAAACTCCCATGCCTTCTCAAGACTTGCGTTTTACTGAAAGAAAAAAAAATGAACGAGCGTGGATTGTCAGTTTAATTGACATATACTGACACTTATTCCTTAGAGTTTCTATAATTTTTTATTTATGAAAAAAAAACTGAAACCATTTAATACGTGTTTGGTTTTCAATTAAGTGCAAATTATGTTCTGGTCTTGAGAAGCCATGGGGGTTACCAGCCGTATCACCGTTTATTTTTGCTCGTTTTGAGTCTGACTCGGCTGTTTATTGTAATCTCTGTTCGTTTTGAGTTTGATTTATTTATTGATAGTGATTCGTGGTAGTTTTAGGCTTGGAAGATTATTTGACTTCGAAATAATGAGAGGAGTATTGATGGGCTTGGGGGGTGTGGGCTTGTTGCCCTCCAATCACTTTTAACTAATGAAAAAGGAATTAGCCCTTTCAATTTCCAATCGAATGAGCCTTTTTTGAAGTTTCAATGACTACAAGTGGCCATCTCAAGATTTCTGTCAGATGCATTTCGGGAAAATACGAGGTGCGGGGTGTATCCATCCTTTGATCACTCTCGATCTTAAAAAGGATACTAGAACTTCTTATTACCAATCCATGAGCTCCCCTCCGAAGTTTATACGATCAAGGGCATAACTTGCATCCTATGCCCTTAGGGCTGCGGGCGGCCTGTCATCTTCAAAGACATAATTTCTGGAACGTTCAATTATATTGAACAAAATGGCTATCTGAAAGTTTTGATTGGATGTGTTTGGGGAAAGTATGGGCGTGGGAGGGGGGTCAGTTGCTGTCCAAACACTTTTGACTATTAAAGAGGGCACTAGCCCTCTCAATTTTCAGTCGAATGAGCTCTTTTCGAAGTTTTTACGACAACAAATGGCCATCTCAAAATTTCTATCAGATGCATTTGAGGAAAATACAAGGTGTGTTGGGGGGGGGGGAGTACCTTCCCATCACTCTCATTTTTAAAAGGGCACTAAAAAGTCTTTTTGCCAATCCAATGAGCCCTCTCCAAAGTTTATACGATTATCCTTTCCATATATACTTTGTATGCCGCCAGGGCAAAACTTACAACACTTGCCCTGAGGGTTTGTCATCCTCAAAGACATACTCTCCGGACCTTTCAATTATGTTGAACAAAAAAACTATTTTAAAATTTCGATTGGATGTATTTGGGGAAATGGTGGGCGTGGGAGGAGGGTTAGTTCACTTTCGACAGTTAAAGAGGGCGCTAGCCCTTTCAATTTCTAATCGAATGAGCCTTTTTTGAAGTTTCTACGATAACAAATAGCCATATCCAAATTTCTATCAGATGTATTTCGGGAAGATACGAGGTGTGGGGGGGGGATATCCACTCTCCCATCACTCTGAATCTCAAAAATAGCACTAAAACTTCTTATTATTAGCAACCCAATGAGACCCCTCCGGAGTTTATACAATCACCCTTTCTATACAAACCTCAAAAGCACCCAGTATATAACTTACAACCCTTGCCCTGAGGGCTGTAGAGGGGTTTTCAACCTTTAATTCATAATTTCCTGATCTTTCATTTACGTTGACAAAATGGCTATCTCAAAATTTTGATCGGATGTGTTTGGAGAAATGGTGGGCGTGGGATACGGGTTAGTCGCCCTTCAATCGTTTTGACTGTTAAAAAGGGGACTAGCCCTTTCAATTTACAATCGAATGATCCCTTTCGAAGTTTTTACGACAACAAATAGTCATCTTAAAGTTTCTATTAGATGCATTTTGCGGAAAGATGAGGTGTGGGGGGGTACCCACCCTACCGTTACTCTGAATCTCAAAAAAGGCACTAAAGCTTCTGATTAATAATCCAACGAGCCCCCCTCCAGAGTTTATACGATCATCCCTTCTATATAAATTTATATACCCCCCGGGCACTATTTAGAATCCTTGCCCTGAGGGCTCTCGGGTTGTTGTTATCCTCAAAGAGATAATTCCGAAACTTTCAACTTCATTGAACAAAATGGCTATCTCAAAATTTCGATTGGGGGTGTTAGGGGAAATGGTGGGCGTGGGAGGGGTGTTAGTTGCTATCCAATCACTTTCGACTATTAAGAAAGGCACTAGCCCTTCCAATTTCCAATCGAACGAGCCCTTTCTGAAGTTCCTACGTTTCCTTCGATACGAAGTGCCCTGGTCTACAACCAAAACACACTAAAAAAATAATAATGCATTGTGCCCATGCTGCTCTTTACCTAGACAGTGCTATTGCGCTGCCTATGATTGTCGCTGTTGCGTCTAAGGAGAGTAACTGACATCTTCACAGTTGTGAGACAATTGCCAAATCTGTTCACTAAGCTGTTCCCAACTGGAAGACCAGCGAGGTAATTTACGTTTCATGGCGGTTTAATTCACATGTCTACATTACGCTACTGATCCTCTCATCTAGAAAACTGTTTTTGGCAATTGTCCCTGAAGGGTGAAAATGTTAAATATGACCTTTAGGCCTTACAATGACGTTGGAAGGGCACGGTTATTTTCAGCTTTCTACTAGTATAAGGATAAAGAAAGTAAAGAATACGACATTGGACTTTACAGTCCCTACTGACTGTGCTAATCTTTACTTCATGGAACTTCTACCAGGAAGTACAATAAAATAGTATTAATTAAATAATACTAATAGTTAATTAATAATAGTATTAATTAATGAATAATAGTAATTTAATTAATAATAGTAATTTATTAATTAATAGTATTAATATATTAATAATAGTATTAATTAATTAAATAATAGTATTAATTAATTAGTTAAATAATAGTAAAAAATAGTATTACTCTTCCTTGTGACACGCGGGACTGAACCGGCAAACCATTAATTGGGCGCTACTTTTGATTGGGAGCTGTTAGTATTATTGAGTAAATTTCTTTTGATAATAATTTTGATAATTTATTATTCGAAGAAGCGGGTTTTATTAGTAAAGAGCTTTCAATTTTGATTTGTCTCTTTTTCTTAAAGGGCTTAAAGATGCTTTCTTGACACGTTTCTTTTGAAGAAGAGGGGTGTAAGCTCCTAGACTTAGTTTCTGTTGTTTTGTTTTGCTTACCTAAGTATATACTTGGAATTATACACACATTAATGAATAACTCAAAGATCTTAGTGGTCAGGGAAAAAAATTATTCCCTGACAAGGATAGAAACCGCCTTTTGAAGAAAGAACTCATGACCCTACCTATTTTGGGGCATCTTAGCAACCGGAAAAACCTATCCTGAAAACAAAACTCTTATTTTAATTCAAGATCATCACTGTGGATGCTTTGAAATTTGACTTCTGTGCCGCCCAGAAGTTAAGACTTGCTCCAGAAATTCACCCATTCCCCCTTTTTGCAGGTTTGTTAATTTTATACCTTTTTAAATGTAATTTTTACTACAATTTGCTCCAATACTTCCAGTGCTATTTTGTTTATTGGCTTCTAATGGTATTCTAGGCTTCAAGTGGTTACATTCTAATGGAAATTATTCAATGGAATCCAATTCAATCATTCAATAAATATAATCACTAATCTCGCAAAAGGTTCCATAGCCTGTAAAGTAGGGGGACCGTAAAACAAACTTTTAAACCTATAGCTACTTAAAGAATAAACTATTTTGAACATTTACATACAATTTGTTAAAGTTAAATATTCGGTGAAGGGGAGAAAAAAACCCTGTTTCATTGCTTTTGTAATTAAGACAGATAAGCACTTGAACGAGGCTCTGACTCCATTTACTAATCACCTAGGACAAACACTACAACCAAACACTATCAATCAACAAGAAGAGACCTGCTATTAGTAATTATTAATGTAAGCCGTCCTGAACTTAAAAGCAAAAGACCTCAAATCTAATGAAATATACCCAAGTAATCACCTTCCACTTCTGGCTCATCGAAGGAATGGATACTTGCCAATTTGGTAACAATTTAATACTATTTAAAAGAAAGTATTTTATACTATTTAAAAAACTACTCATAAGCATTGAAAAATAGTGACGGATCTGCTGGTTGAAAATCGTCAAAATCTGTGCGGGGGTGGAGGTTTGAAAACTGCTAATGAATGCCCTCTGTAACAGATTGCTGGCTATATTACTTGCATTATGTTGGAAACTTGAAAATAGAGCCAGATTATTTATTACAATAGTCTTTTTTCCAACTTACTTACTTACTTACTTAAGTCTCTTCCATCCTCATGAAATGTCTCGGGGCCACTCCTTTTCACAGGGCATGAGCCAGGAATCGATATGAAGGACTATCTTATGTGGTTCTGGAGAGTTACATGCTGTGCTTGCGGTCAAAGTTATCAATCCACTTATTTCTGTGGTCTTCATCGTGGTCATACTCCGTCAATTGTTCCTTCGAGTGTGATTCTTTGGAGATAGCTGGGGGCTATTCTTTTGTCGTGACCAAAAGACTGGTGTTGCTGACGTCTGATTTTATGAAGGATTGTACTAGGAAAATCCACCTGTCTTCACGCCTCATTGTTTATCATACGGTCGATGTAATTGATCTTTGCGATGTGGCGTAGGGGGTATCGCATCTCGAACCCGAAGAGGTTGCGCTGGGTTTATGTCTTCTGGGTACAAGCCTCACACCTGTACAGAGTGATCGGCATAGTCAGGTTATTGAAGAGATGGAATTTTAACTGATTGGAGAGGTAACTGCATTTCAAGATATTAAAGTCCCCTGAAGGTGGATCTTGCTAGAGCTAGGCGGCGGTTGATGTTGGTGGTATGACAGTTGTTGCTAGTCAAGAGGCTGTCTAGGTAGATAAAGTGGTCAACTGTTACGACTCTCTGTCTGTCAATGGTTATGGTGGTAGGATTTTCTAGCTCATTGCTAGACTTTGCCATAAATTTGGTTTTGTTGGCATTTATTTCCATTCCGAAAGGTCTCATTACTTGGCTTAGGCAGTCCAATTGTCTCTGCAGTTCTGCTATGGCTTCAGACGTCTGATCGGTATCGTTCGCATATCCAAACATGTCAATAAGGACCCCACCTATTTTCATTCCGTGTTTCATCGGTATCGTCGAAGGAATTGTCTGTAGAAACAAATTGAACAGGTCTGGCGACAGAATACATCCTTGAAAGACGCCGCACGAGGTTGAAAATTAATCTGAAAAACCGTCTTTGGTTAGAATTCAGCTTTTGAACTGGTCGAACACATTTTAAATATTTGCTTGTGTTTAAACTGGAACACCGCGTTGCTTTAGAATGTGCCACAAGCGTTTCTTCAAGATTAGGTGAAGGATGAGATTAGGATCAAGATTAGGATGAGTTGATAATTTTCTGTTAGCTCTTTTAGCAGCTTGTTTTCTTTTCGGTTTTCTGTTTTTAGAGAAAACATCATCATAATTGACTCTCTGGCCATTATTATGCGGAATGGTCATTTGAGTCTGGTCGGTCTTTCAAGATTATGGTGTTTCTGATTTTCACAAAATTAGCTCTGGTCTGTAAAAATTTATGTATTGATTTCTCTTTGCTCTGTTAAGAATAATTGAGGATAGAAAAATATCTGTTGACAGCATAAAAGCAAAACTATTTAAAATTACCTCCGCTGTTTAACACAATTTTTTGTGGGGGAAGGGGGTAATCAGACAATTGTTCCGTGGTAATAACCAAACACATAAAGATGCTTCTCAAAAATATTAGGCCACCACTGTTGCTGCTATATATATATTACGTTTTAGGGGGAGGAGGAAGGTGGAGGCTTTCGATATTTTTTGCCCTGTGCTTTGATTCAGTTTTATGGACCTGCCCGTAAAATAATTTTCTCAAGTTGAAATTTCCCTCTGCAGTTTTCAAATGCTTTGTAAATATTTACTATTTACTAGGTTGATTACTAACTCTTTTCTAGGCTTCAAGTGGCTACAATCTGATGGAAATGAGTCATGTTTTCTTCTGACACTACAGAAAGACGGCTGTTTGTTTCTGTGGAAAATTGGTAAAGAGAACAAGCTTGTTCATTTTATCGACTCCGGTGTAAGCAGACCCATTTCTATGGAAATCTTGTGTGCTGCTCGAGGTAAGGAAGTAGTAATTAACGACAAATCACGAAACCAATGGGTATATTTTAGCTCATTAATCTTACAAAGTTTGGCAAAGAATTTAGAAAACAAAGGACTTCAGACAGCTGATCAGTTGCTGTCAGAGCCAGTTTCGGAGGAGAGACAAAGGGACAGTTGCCCCGGGCGCAGAAATTATAGGGGTGCTAAATTTCAAGCAAATAATTTAACAGTATAATCATTTTCTCATTTTGAAATTTTATTAATAAAGTAGAGGGTGTAGTTAATAAATGAAAATAAATCATTAATCAGACAGCTGATCAGTTGCTGTCAGAGGCAGTTTCGGAGGAGAGGTAGAGGTGCAGTTGCCCCAGGTGCAGAAATTAAAGGGGTGCTAAATTTCAAGCAAATAATTTACTGGTTGTATTCATTTTCTAGTTTTGAAATTTTATCAATAAAGTAGAGGGTGTAGTTAATAAATGAAAATAATTAATAGGTCATTAATTAATTAATGAAATGAGAATAAATTAAACAATGATACTTTTGGTAATTAAACTTTGGTAATTTATCATTTAAAATTAAATTTAAATGATAAATTAATAAATTGAAAATAATGTTCTTAATAATTGAAAATTCTGTTTAGATTTGGCCTTAAAATTTTGTGGAAGACATGTGAGATGCCAATCAGGATTTTGCCCCGGGCGCAAGACAGATCAGAACCCCAACTAGTTGCTATCATTCTCTAACATCAAATAAACTGTACACATGACGAGTTATTTATCTAGATTATTAACGAAAACTAGCAGTAACAATTTTATTAACAATTGTGTTTCTGTGAGCTAATAAAAATTTTTTGCTAACGATGTTAATAAATTTCTTTGACGAATCAAACCGTTGTTAGATTATATGAAGTGCGATACTGAAATACGGATAATACCGCAAAGTATGGTGACTTTTACGTTATAAATCAAGGCCATGTCTGAAATTTTTGTTCGGTGGGGGGTGGGAGGTATCAAATAATTAAGGACGATGGGCTTATATCCTGTATACTTTATCTTGCTGACTCAAATAAAATGTCTTTGTCTTCGTTTTTCAAATCAGTTTACGAGACGGATTTTTTATTTGGACACATTCTAGCTATACAGGTCTGCTTGCTGTCAATTTACGAGTTAAATACCTATTTCGAGGGGGTGGGGGTAAACCCAGTAAAATATACCTCCCTCCTCGTGGATCAATTAACAACCTACGAGCCTTTCTAATAAAATAGATTATTATCCTCGGTTAATTTGTTTAATGACTTGCTTTATTTTTACCTTTTTTAGGGAAGAGGGGAGGGGGATGTTGAAACCTTATAAAGCTTGAGAATTTTAAATTAACCTTTGACAATCCCTTTTGTAGGCTCTTTTGATATGATTATTGCTTATGTGGTGAAATTGTCCTTAGATATACCTTAGTTGGCTCTATTGTTGGGTTTAATAGTTGGTTCTATTGATGTAGGCTAACTAAGGGATAAAGATGCTCCTGACCCCTAATAAGCTATTAGCTAAGAAAAGTGTAAAAGGTGAATTATAGGCGCCTTCCGAGGAAGGAAGGCAGTTAATAGGGGGTAACTTAAAACTGGATGTTTTTGCAAAATAATTCACAACAACATTTATAGACCGTGGTCGAACCCTCTCTAATTAAAACTATATTAAACTTATAGATAATATCTCAATCCTAGAGAATTGCTTGAGAATATTAGCTGTAAAGAAACTAGGGTTTTAGGTCTTATATTATTTTAAGTGTTTGTTGAATTCGCTTAGATGTTAGTGTCCATGGTTATACGAATTCCGTGTAAAAGCTCATAAATAGAAGAACATCTTCAAAATAGAAAATTGTTTTACACATAAATTGTCACATGTTTATAATTTTTTTTTAGATTTTTTTATTTACAACAAGACCTAAACACTGTTAATCAACGAAAAACTTAACTGTCTTGTTGCATAATTAAGCGTATTACCTATTACAAAGAAAAGGAAAAATCATAATGCAGACTATATTTTCAATTATTTAAACGGTACATCTTACGAAAATAAAACAAGAAAAAAAAACACAACCTGACACTAATTCTTTTCAAATAGAAATAAGAAAAACAGAAATAACACATAAAGTTATATAATATAAAGTCACCACGTGTTTCCTTAATACATTAAAAAACTAAACATTGTCAGGGCATTCTTGGATTGATAATGGTAAAGAGTTCCATGTGTTTGGTTCTTTAAAAAACTAAAAAACATAAAAGAACTAAACCTTATCAGGGCACTCTCGAATTGATAATGGTAAAGAGTTCCATATGTTTGGTTCTTTAAAAAAATAAAAAAATAAAAAATTAAGAATTATCAGGGCGCTCTCGAATTGATAATGGTAAAGAGTTCCATATGTTTGGCTCGTTAAAAAATAAAAAATAAAAATTAAAAAAACTAAACCTTATCAGGGCAATCTCGAATTGATAATGGTAAAGTGTTCCATATGTTTGGTTCTTTGAAAAACAAAAAAAAAAATTTAAAAACTAAACCTTATCAGGACACTATAGAATTGATAATGGTAAAGAGTTCCATACGTTTGGTTCTTTAAAAAAACTAAAAAAAAAAACTTAAGAGACTAAACCTTATCAGGGCACTCTCGAATTGATAACGGTAAAGTGTTCCATTGTTTGGTTCCATGTGACGAAGGCTAAAATTGGTCCTAGTTGTAGGTCTCAATTCCGATGAAAGTTTTATCTATGAGATGTGGGTTGTTTCAAATTTAACAAATTTAAAATTTTGCTCTATTGTAGGTTCTTTCTTGTTGAGTATTGCTTCTTTATGCGGCAAAATTTACTTGAAGAGGTTGTCCTTTACCGATGATTCAGAGGTGGAATGTACTGATGTGGGTATGCTGTGGGACGAAGAGGATGAACTCCCGGCACATCACATGATATTAGTCAAGAAAAGTGGAAAGAATGATGTGCCATTGACGGAAGGAGTGAATGACGATTTTATTCTCTATGCTGCCAAGTCTAGTTTTCTCGTTGGAATTATGTTTCAAATCTCACAGATGAATCTTTTGATTCGGACATTTGGATCGATTGTTTTGCCTAGCATTATTTCCGGTACGTATATGATATTTTTTTTCATTCGTTTGTACATGTTATTTTTTATTATTTATTGATTAACCTTTATTCTATATTAACTTTCGTATTTTAATTATAACTAGACCTACGTTGCCTGGGCAACGTGAAGTGTTGCGGCAACCTTTGTCCGGCTTCGCCGATAAAAGTGTTGCGAGAGCAACACTTTGGTTTTGTTTCTTCGCTATCGGTTAAATTCTGAAGTTGTCAAAACTATCAAAGCATTCAAAACGGCATATTCAAAGCAGAACACAATCAGTAATCACATGATCAAGTTCTTCAGCGTTGAAAAAACAACAGCAAAAGAATATCGGAAGAAGGGACTAAATTGAGTTTGCAGCCAGTTGAACTTTATCCTTTTCAATCGTAGACATCGTGACCGATGGAAACTTGGAACATTATCTTATATAATCTAGTTGGTATTATAAAGCTATTCGTGACTTTTCAGGATCAAATACCATAGATGTGCACCAATTTGCACAAATTTTTAGCCTCTGATGAACCTCCTCTAGCAACCGATTCTTACTTACAAGTCCCTCTCCCGTGATATACATCCAAGTTCACCGGAAACAAATAATGGGTACACCAACTAGCAAAAGTTGCAAACCCCTTGTCGCTGAAGTCATTGTAGCCTAACAGCCGATTATTACTTACAACTCCCCTACATGTCTTACAATCGGGAACCAAGTTGTTCTTACCATCAATTACACCAGAAACAGATAATAGGTACACCAATCAGCAAAAGTTGCAAACCCCTCATTGCCAAAGATGATTATAAGCTAATAATCGACTGTTGCTTGGAAGTCCCCTACATATCTCACAATTGGTATCGGCCTATTTTTGGTTCAAGTGTGTACCTTACCACTGAAGTTGTCAACCCCTTGAAACTTTCAAACTGGTGTATGTCATGAAGGAATTTTTGTAACAAAAAATGGATGACATATACTTTGATCAGCTCATCAAGGTCTATCGATTGTCATTGAAAAAAAGTTCTATCTGTCTTAGTTCAAAAGTTGACTTTTTTGCCGGAGGCCAACTTTCTAACACCACCACTTAGAAAGGAGCAAAGAATAAGCTCTAATTTCTTTAGCAATGAGAGAACTTTTAAAGTTTAAGAGGTATATCTGATACCATTTCTCTATTGCAATCCCAAGTAGAAAAAAAAAGAATGGTAAAGTCAGCTGAAATCACGAACAGAAATGGCTAGAAACAATAGATGGCAGCACTTTCGGACCCGTGGGAAAATCGCACTTTTTTGTTTCTATAAATTTTTCTATTTATCACTCAAAGAAGATATATTGGCTGTGGGGCCGGGGAACTACCGCATATATTTAACACTTATAGATTTTAGTCCATCTTCAATTTGAAACTGGTGCCTGCCTGCTTGCCTGCTAGAACGGAGCTTTCCACTCGAAAGCAGAAACATGGTTTGATGAAACGAAAGCTTGGCTGCACAACTTCAGATACTCCTCTCTGACATAGGCTATATAACTCCACTTCACTTCGCACACCATAGGCTCTGGCTCGAGGACAAGCAAAAACCATCCTTTTTGGCCCCAGGCAAGAGTTCTACGGAGCTTTCCAAAATGTAATGTCATATTCATCAATCCGGCCTGAGGTCCACACTTTCCGTAAAAACCGCACAGGTTAGACCCTTACCAGTTTCCAGGAATAAGCTGAGATCGGCGGCATAGGAAAAAAAAAAAAAACAAAAAAAACGGGACAAAACCAAAGTGTTGCTCTCGCAACACAATTAGTGTTGTATTTATTTATTTATTATAGTTTTATATCGTAAAATTTGTATATTTATAACATTTTGTAAAAATATTTTATTTTTCCCAAAAACATATTTTTTTTGGCGTTTTTATCTTTATATTTTAATTTATTTATTTCTCATATCGTATTTTGTATTGCAGTTTTTTTTTATTCTGGGCATTTTCTTGTCCACTCGAAGTGCGATGTTCTTGGTATAAAATTAAGTGGCATATATAAACTAAATAACAGTCTAATAATAACTAAATGAAAGTCCGTTAGGTAAACTAAAAAGGGTTTAAATAAGAGTCTTATTAAACTAAACTAAGGGCTGAGTAAACTAAGTCTGATTTTACATCTTTAAAGAACCAAAAACGAATTAGCTGAAACTCAATATTGACGTTCATCCGTGAGCTGATTTCATTTATTCCAATTCACTTGGGATTTTTTTGCGTTTATTGTTCTGATCTTTTACTGGAAAGGTTTCGGATTCTTACTTACGTTTTTGCCCAGCAGTTGTTTACTTGTTCTACCAAATTTTTGCCGAAATTAAGCGCTTAGTTCCGGTAACTTTACTTACAACGCAAGTATTACAGAAGTCCCTCTGGAATAAACCCTGGTCTTCCCGGTTTCTTGTATCAATGCATAATGAGATTAATTTTGAGTGTCGTCAGTTGGGTATCAAAAGGATGTATCTCCATTATTGTAAATTACCAGACGAACAAAAAAAAACACATCACAATTCTTTTATTCTCCCTCTCATGTCCGTAAAACAAAAAAATGCTTGGGTTGTCATCTTTTTGATTATTACTCATAGAATCATTACCGATTTTCAGTTGCGATAATATTTGGGGGGGGGAGTTGGACCCAATCCCACAACCCGATTCTCCTCCTCTTTCCAGGCCTGGAAAAATCAAATTACAATCTTAAGGTGAAGTTGGGCTAAACAATACTCAGCCACAAAATAAAAGGGTAATTTTTATATTTGTTGTGCAAAATTTGTTATATTTGTTGTATATATATATATATATATATATATATATATATATATATATATATATAGTTAAGCAGGGTTGTGTTCTATCCCCCTTTATATGGATCATTTTGATGGACTTCGTCTTAAGGAGCACAGGAAAGGCAATTGGAGACCATGGAATCAAATGGGGAGGAAGAACGCTCCTGGACTTAGATTATGCTGATGATTTAAGCATATTAGATGAAAGTGTGAGCAAAATGAATGAATTTTTAGAGGTTTTACGAGTTCAGGGTGCTAAAATAGGCTTGAAAATTAATGTTAAGAAGACTAAGTCACTAAGGTTAGGAATAAGTGAAGATGAACAGGTGACCTTAGGTAACGAAAAGATTGATCAGGTTGGGAGCTTCAGTTACCTTGGTAGTATTATTAGTAAAGATGGTGGGAGCAGTGAAGATGTTAAAAGTAGAATAGCTAAAGCTCAGGGTGTTTTTTCACAGTTAAAAAAAGTTTGGAAGAATAGAAAGATAAGCCTACAAACCAAGATTAGAATATTGGAAGCTACAGTGATGACAGTGGTCAAATATGGCTCTGAAGCATGGACACTCCGAAAAGCAGATGAAAATTTACTAGATGTTTTCCAGAGAAATTGCCTACGGATTGTTCTGGGTACCCGGCGGACTGACCGTATTTCAAACAGTAGGTTGTACGAAAAGTGTGGTTCAATCCCGCTTTCTGGGGCTATAATGAAAGAAAGGTTGAGATGGCTAGGCCACGTTCTACGGATGAAGGATGACAGATTACCGAAGATTGTCCTTTTTGGCCAACCGTCTGGGGCTACACGGAAAGCAGGTCGTCCTTGTCTGGGTTGGGAGGATGTCATAAATAAGGATTTAAAGGAAATGGGAACTTCCTGGGAGGGTGTAAAGAGGGAGGCTTTAAATAGATTAGGTTGGAGGCGGAGCGTGCGTAGCTGTGTTGGCCTCAGGCGGCTTGGTGCTGCAGTGAGTTATTAGTAGTAGTAGTAGTAGTATATATATATTGCTGACAATGCTGGACAATGCTGTTCATTGTCTGTGCATTTTAAGGTAAAAACATTGCGGTTCTGTGCCATTCTTGACCGAAACAATATTTCTACTCCTGCTAGTATTTTTAGAGCTCGAAATAGTGGAAAGTTTGAGTGTTAATTCTATTTCATTGCTGGTAACATCGCACTATTTGACGTCACTTTAATGCAGTTAGCCAAAAATATAGTATGATTAATTCCATAACTCTTATTATAGAGCCAGGCCACAGGAAATCGAATTTTGGATTTCTGGTTACGCTAATGAGTGTAAACCACAACCCATGGCATCATTCTGCTTATGGTTCTATAAGATACTTTTTGTGTCTTTCTACCTTTTTTGTTCAAGTTTGGTTTATATTTTTAAGGACTTCTAAGAGGTTTTTTTTTTTGGTTTTTTTTTGGACCTCTACGCAGTTTAGCACACATCCTTGCTGAACTTCTTTTCCCTGACCAAAGTGGCCTTGTTCTTTGTTATGTCTTCATTTTTTTCTTTCTTTTTTTTGTTTGTTTGATTTTTTGCAAGCCTCAGTGTGTTTAGTTTTTTTATATATGGGGAAGGCTGATAATTCCTTAACCCCCAACCATGTTTTCAGTTGCGCTCTTGTCGTCACGCTTCTCTGCACACTAATAACTCTTAGTAAGCATTCAGGCTTAATTTTCATTTCGTTAATCTTGTATTCATTAACAAATTGCAATAGCTAAAGCTGTTAGTTTTTTTTTCTTTTTTTCTTTTTTTTTAGCGGTGAGTTTGCAGCAAACTGATGCTGTTCTTGCTGGATGTGAATATTTCAATACACTTTAAGTAATATTAGTAGGAGAGTATCTAAAGCTTTAAGTAAAATCAGTTTAAGTAAGTAAAGTAAAATCAGTTTTTTAAGTAAAATCAGTTTGCAGCAAACTGATGCTGTTCTTGCTGGATGTGAATATTTCAATACACTTTAAGTAATATTAGTAGGAGAGTATCTAAAGCTTTAAGTAAAATCAGTTTAAGTAAGTAAAGTAAAATCAGTTTTTTAAGTAAAATCAGTTTGCAGCAAACTGATGCTGTTCTTGCTGGATGTGAATATTTCAATACACTTTAAGTAATATTAGTAGGAGAGTATCTAAAGCTTTAAGTAAAATCAGTTTAAGTAAGTAAAGTAAAATCAGTTTTTTTAAGTAAAATCAGTTTGCAGCAAACTGATGCTGTTCTTGCTGGATGTGAATATTTCAATACACTTTAAGTAATATTAGTAGGAGAGTATCTAAAGCCTTAAGTAAAATCAGTTTAAGTAAGTAAAGTAAAATCAGTTTTTTAAGTAAAATCAGTTTGCAGCAAACTGATGCTGTTCTTGCTGGATGTGAATATTTCAATACACTTTAAGTAATATTAGTAGGAGAGTATCTAAAGCCTTAAGTAAAATCAGTTTAAGTAAGTAAAGTAAAATCAGTTTTTTAAGTAAAATCAGTTTGCAGCAAACTGATGCTGTTCTTGCTGGATGTGAATATTTCAATACACTTTAAGTAATATTAGTAGGAGAGTATCTAAAGCCTTAAGTAAAATCAGTTTAAGTAAGTAAAGTAAAATCAGTTTTTTAAGTAAAATCAGTTTGCAGCAAACTGATGCTGTTCTTGCTGGATGTGAATATTTCAATACACTTTAAGTAATATTAGTAGGAGAGTATCTAAAGCCTTAAGTAAAATCAGTTTAAGTAAGTAAAGTAAAATCAGTTTTTTAAGTAAAATCAGTTTGCAGCAAACTGATGCTGTTCTTGCTGGATGTGAATATTTCAATACACTTTAAGTAATATTAGTAGGAGAGTATCTAAAGCCTTAAGTAAAGCAGTTTCGATGGTGGGAAAGGAGATAATACTTCCAAACATTTAGTTATCAGTTATTTTGGCATAGAGAAAAGGCAAAATATCGAAATTGGTTATACAAATTGGTACACTGATTGAATTGGTCTAATAGTTTAGTTTCGTTATCCTGACAGTTCAGTTCCGTTTCATTAATCTTATGTTCACTAATAAATTGTAATGAATTATTTAACACCATTACCTTTTTTATTGTATTTTGTAGTCTAATTTCTACTATAGCATGTCTCATTTTTTCCTCTTTTGTGATAGCGATGACTTTGTATCAAAGTGATACTGTTCTTGCTGGATGTGAGAGTTTCAATCTGAAGTTAGTATCGATGGAGGAGAAGGGGATAGTGGTTCGCAACTTCATTATAGCCCAAGAAAGTACGAAATTTGCTTGCAAGGGCATTGCCAAAAATATCAACATCAGCTCTATCTTTTGTACGCAGGAAAAGTGAGTTCATCTTTGTGTTGGTTTATGAACTTAAAGTTCGGTTTTTCTTGTTTTGATAACTTGTCAGCGACAAACTTATGTTTTAGGAATTAACTCTACAGACTACTCCGCATATTAGAGAGGTTTTTATATCAAAATTTACTAGCATTTATTTCTGGTAGTATATTTTTATGAATAAGTATAACTTATTTCTGGCAGTATATTTTTCAAGAGGTACTACGTGCTTTTAGGGCCATTCCGAGCCATTTCGGCCATTTTGAGGGAGATACCCCACGCCACCTCTCCCAAAAATTTATGTGAAAAAAAGATTCACGGTTAGATCAAATGCTATCAAGTCAGTCAGACTTGGCTGAACATGTTAATGTTTAGAGAATTTTTAGGATATTTTCAGAGAATGTTCTCTAGATTTTCGCTGCTCGGGGAAATCGTAAAAAATCTCCCTATGGTATGTACCATAGCTCAGCATATGGGATCTTTTAGAACCTGGCTATTATAATCTGCCGAAACTTGGAAGGGGAGTATATTGAAATTTGGTTCGAGAATCTACCGGAATTCAGCTAAGGGTCTACCTGAACTTGTGGGAGGATATAGCGGGATTTTTGCAAGGGATTTTCCCAGAATTTTGATCAGGGAAATTATTAAAATCTTCTTCAAGGAAAATACTGCAAATTGGCTAAAGAAATCTATTTAAATTAGTTTCTGAGAAGCTACTGGAGCTTATATCAGGGGTATTTGCCCCAGAATATTTACAGGAATATGAATCTGAGAGTCTAGTGATATGTTAGAGCTTTCTGGATAGGTACAGACTAACCAATTACCAGGATGACCTTCATACACAGCTCACCATAATGTTTTTTGCAGAGACAATACAGAGTATTGGCCACTCTCCGCTTGATTTTGATAAATTCCTAAATTTCTTCAACATTTAAAGAATTAATTCATGACTTTTCACAGCCTCGATACAGCCCTTACTACTACCACTATCACTCATACTTATTACTGCGGCCACCAAGCATATCCTATCACTACTGTTCTTTTCTTATCTTATCACAACTACTGCTGTTTTTTCTTATCACAACTACTGCTATGATTAGACCACTCGTCCTCCTACTGCCATCATTATTGGTTATCCTACTGCTATTCCTACCTCCTCCTACTACTCCTTAATTACTGCTATCATTTTATTACTACCGCGGCTATTTACTACAAATACCACTACTTTTACAACGCCTATAATTACTCAGGAACATTTTGGGGTCGCTCAACTACCCAAACTGACTGAACTATGATAAATAAAATAAGAGCTATAATATAATAAAAAACTATAATCAATAAGATAAGCTGAAAACCAAGGTAAACTTGAAGATTTTAAAAATGTTATAAGTTGTTGGATATATAAAAAAAATAGTACATAACAATTGGTTATTGAAACTTACGAGACTGATAAAAATGACTATAATATTTCTAGTTGTATTCATAGAATAGGTAGAGGGTGGATCGGAGATGTGTGATTGGTCTATAGCGCTGAAATCCAAAAATTTATTCGATTTTTTTGTGAAATTATATATTTTCTTTCAATTATGACGTTTTTTATTGTTTGTTTGAATGCCATAAAAACTATAAGCTTAAGGAAACTTAAAACGCAAGCTAAGTTTAGAGAAAAATGGGAAACTCTGGGTTTGTGGGAGGAATATTGTTGGTCCAGAGACCCGAAATTTCGAGATCTGTCCTTTTTTTTCGTGAAGTTATATATTTTTCTCATAATTTCCCCCTTTTTTCGGTCCTTTGTTTGAATGCCCTATAAATCTTAACCTGGTGAAGTTTAAAAGAGAAACTAAATTTTAGAAAAATCTAAAACTGTAGGTTTGTGGGATGAGTGTCATTGGTCCAGAGTCCGAAATCTCAAGATTTATCCGATTTTTTCGTGAAGTTATACTTTTCTCCCAATCTCACCGTTTTTTTTTTTTTTTTTTTTTTTTTTTTTTTTTTTTTTTTTTTTTTTTTTTTTTTTTTTTTTCGTTTTTTTTGTATCGTTCAATGCTCTAGAAATTTTAAGCTACTGAAGCTTAACACACAAAATAAATTTGGAGATAAATGTAAACTGTAGATTGGTGGGAGGAGTGTCACTCCGGTCTAGAGCCTGATATCTCAAGATCTGTCCAATATTTTTAGTGAATTTTATTTTTTAAGTTTTTAGCTGCTTGGCGTTCTTTTGTTTTTTGTAAGTTGGTGAATTGTAAGCAGGTTAAGCTTGCAACTCAGTTTAAATTTGGAGAAAAATACAAAACTCCAAACTCTGAGGCTGTTTTGTTCGTTGCGTATAAAACCAGATAATCGAAATGAAAGAGTTGATTCAGGTTTCAAAGGCTAGTTAAGCTGTTAATGCTAGTATAAATACTAATATATAATTAATGTATAATATATAATGTTAATGCTAATATATAATGTTAATGCTAATATATAGATACGTAAAACTGCCGGCATAGTCTTTCTTACTTTTATAGTTGGGATTGTATCTTCAGGCTAAAGTTCTTTTTTTATTATTATGAAATATTTTTATTATTTAAAAATTAAAAAAAAATCTTTTAAAAATTTTATTATTTTTATTTTATTATTATGCTGAAGTTCTATATTTTATTATTATTTTTATTTTATTTTTTTATTTTATCATTAGTATTATTATTGTTTATTATGTTATTTATTATTTTTTTATTTTTATTATTATATCGGCTAATTTATAGCTATTTCAGATTTTAGTATACGCAACAATTTTGCTTACAACAGAGAGCAAATTTCCCTTCAGCGGGAAACTAATTTACTGGTTCAAGAAGTGTTTTTGCTAATAATACAAGTTTTGATTGTGAATGTCAATGTGAACACACAGTGTTTCCATTTTATGTAGTTGGAGTAGGTTTTTAAAGTTCGTTTTTCAAAACAATGTGTATTTTGGATTTTCAAAAAGAAACAAATTCCAGTCCTCTAAGAATTTTTGTGGTGCAGTTTTTTGTGGCCCATTAGGCAAATAATCTGATTTCTCCTTGAACCTATAGTTTGTTCTCGATGACCTTCTTTTTTCGACTTTTCGTGTTTTAAACATTTAGCTTAAAACACATTTTACACAATAGCCATGGGTAAAGGGAAAATTTAATTATATTTTGGTATCCTGTGTGTAAAGATTTAATTGAAACAGCATTGCACGTTATTTTTTTGTCTAACTTATCAGATTTCGAGCCAAAAATCTTGTCTTTCGGCCTATTAGCCCGTCAATGAGTGTTCGAACCTTTAGCTGCTGCTAACGATAATGAACCTATGGTCAGTTCTGAGTTGTTTTTTTTCTGTTTTTTTTTACCCTCAGTCATTTGCAAAGAGACGCAGCTATCCTGGGCGCTTTTCCCGTGACTTGTGTCCTAGTTTTGTTTAATTTATGCTGCTCCTAATGTATAAAGTTGCAACTCCTAACTCATTTATTCTTAGCCATATCCGGAGGGAGATGTAAACTTTGTTGAGGGTTTTCCCAAAGATAGGTGGAGGATTCACTTCATTCTTTTTGCCAAATTCGTATAAGTCAATTCATTTTGGCCTCATTCAGAATTCAGACACTATACAGCGAAAGAGGGTAATAACTGTTTTCACGCTTCTTGTGAAAGGCTTGGGTAATTCCGGAGCTATGTCCACCCCCTCCCCCAATCTTAGACTAAACTAGTCAAATTTTAAGCGGAAAAAATAATCATTTTTGATCAAAGTTTTTATCCTTTAGATATCATTCCTTTCATGTTCACAGTATATTGTTTTAGCTTAATACAATCTTCTATAAAGAGAATACTAAAAATTAGTTCTGAGTTTTAAAAAATTGACGCAAAATGCATCTGAGCATCAGACATTTTGAGTAACGTGGGAATTGCACCATTGTTTTAAAAGCAACGTTGAGGCAAAGGTCAGTAACCCCTCTCCTATTATACAGATTAATTTGAATTTGTTTATGTTCTTAACTCCTCCCCAACTGTAGATGAAAATTGCCACATTATTTGCCTTGGTTTTTTTGTTTATTTTTTATCATCATCATCAATTACCTTTTCTTCTTCTTTTTTCAGCATACAAGTACCATATGATCATCTAGTTCTCAGAGACCCGTCAAAGTTTTCTATCTATACAACTAAGTCCTCTGTCAATGAAGTTTTCAATGAAATTTGTGATGACAGAACCCCACTTTCAAAGAAAGGGCCTTTGTTGGAGGTGTTGAGGTATCAATGTTTTATTTTGTTTTTTTTTTAGCAAAGACTCAAGAAATCAAAAGGAAACTATAAATAAATAAGGGAATGTTAGTTTAAAATTATTTTGTGATATGCAAGCCCCCCTTCTGATGCCCTAATGATTTTGAAGGGAACACATAATTTTCTGTTTGAAGGAGGGTTACAATTTTTTTCTTTAATCCTCTCAAATTGGTATACAGTTAGTTTTTGTCATTACATTGGATATAAACGACGTTACCTTGTGAAGATAAATGGATAGATAGACTTTTTCAGCAATTCAACAATAAATCTAAACAATAAAATCAAATGTCTAATCATGTACCCCCCCCCCAAGGTTTTGTGGCTGGGAAAAGATTTTTTTCGTTAAGAATGTCTGATTTTCAGTTTCTATATTTTATTTTAGCTAGGTTGATTCTTGTTTTTTTTTATTATTTATTTCAAGTCTGAATATGGAATAAGATGGTCTCAACCACAAGACTAATTTGTTTCCAAGAAGTTGTTTTAAGAATACTCATCTGAGAAGATTTTCTGAGAAGCGCCCTGAGTAATTATGGAGTTTTAGTCATTTCGTTAAAAAAACGATTGATAAAACTGCCTAAACGCTCCCTTTATTTCTAGTCATAGAGCCTTTGGAGGGAGGAGGAGGTCCAACCATTTTCCTATATTGTTTGCCATTGAAAAAAAAATCAATGGCAACACAAACTTTTAAGACGTGTCGAAAGGGACTGAAAACTGTGAAATCTGAACCCAATTTTAACCAACAAAAACAAGGCTAGTTTTCAAAGCGATTTCACAGCAACATTAGATAGTGTTGGATTGCTTGCTTACTTGCTAGCGGCAGGACCAGGCGTTTTCTGACTCATCGGGCATCTAAACCTGCCAGAAATACGCCACCCATATGATATTCCTCCATGCAAATCCCTCCTCGGAAAGTTCTCCCCTCATACAAAATTGAGCAGCCAACGAGAAAGTATGACAAATAAACAGAATGAAGAAAAAAGGGTTTGGAATATTCCAGCTGTATTCCAAAATGTAGGCGCAGAATGCCACATAGACATAGCATTTATTTTGATATTCTTAGTACTTCTAATTTTTTTATCGTGTTTTGGTGGGTTTTAGTTATCGTAGCAGGGTAAGATAAAGGTAAAAGGTAAAGAATACAGTATTGGACTTTGCAGTCCCTATCAGCGTTGCTGATATCTGTTTCTTGGCCCTCCAGCCAGGAAGTGCTATAGGGGGTTGGGGGTCAACCATCCTGTGCTTTCGCACACGCTTCCTGTTTACCTTCCGCAGATTTCTCCAGGTTCCCATTTCGAACTGGGTCAACTCTGGCTGTGCTTACAGAGTCACGCCTCTGAACCACGTCCCAAACTAAATACTTTGATACACTAGAATTCGAACTCTCGCTCTCTTGGACAATTGGAGGAGGGTTACCCTATGATGGATGTGAAGAGAGATAAGTGACTGGGATTAAGAAGTACGATTGGTTGCCGCCTGTGGACTTGATGTGGTACCAAAATGTGTATTATATGATACCAATTCACCCTTTGCGAGTGAGAACACGTCTGCTAGGCGTACATCAGAGGGTCTTCCCGTCTGAAGTACCTTTAAAAGGTACATATTTTAATTCAGTTTCAGTGACATGGAGAGAAAGTCAAAGTCAGAACCGAAAAAATTTATGATGGAGAGATTTATATATTCTGCTTTTGTTCTGGAATATGGGTAGAATATGGGTTTTCAGTTTCTTCGTTCTTTTTATTTTTCATACTTGGAAAGATTTTGGGGGAACATTTGGGGAAATATTTGTGGGGGGGGTCTGCAGAGGGAGGGTTCTTTATGGGAGTTTTCCGCAGGGAGGAAGATTAGCCGGACCGCCGAAATCCAGTTGTTTTGTGGAATGTTTCGTTGGGTTTGTAACGTTAAATTAGAATTGGCTTGTTTTATCATTTTTTAGGAAAGTAAAAAAAAAATACATAGCTCTATTAGTGAAACCTTTTCTTTTCTTTTTCTAAAGATCCACTTGTCTGACTTAAGAGAATTGGGACACTTGTAAGAGGGATTCGAAACCAGAAGTGACTGTAACATTGTAATGTTTAGCAACTTAATAAAAAAGTAGACAGTTTCAAAGATTGGATAATCGATATAATTAATTTTTATGTTACAGGATTAAAGCTGAAATTTTGCTGTAAGTGGCAATTAATCAGCATTTATTTTTCAAGAATTATTGCAGTTAACATCCAGTCCGCACAACGCAAGCCTAGATTGGCTCTGGAAGATAAGGGTGGGTCAAGTGGGCAATTTGGCTAGGAAGTCAAGTGTTAGCGATATTTGCCTCTTTTTTTGCTCCTCTCAATTCTAAGTACCTGAAACGACAAGAATAAGGCAATTTAAGGTCCCTCTCATAGCTACCATATCCAAGTGGTTAGCGCACTTAAGTTGCAATCCTACGTCCCTCAAGGCTGGGATTTGAGCCCTGGGGTGGCTGATTGTTTAGTAGGCCAAGCGGTCAGTGGAAGGAACCTGTAAGATCAGCCAGAGTCGACCCAGTCATAAATGGTTACCTAGAGAAGCCTGAGGAAAGTAGACAGGAAGGGCGTGCGAAAGCACATGATGACCTCCAACCCCCATTTTACTTCCTGGCTTAAGGGCTATGAAACGGAGATCATAATAAAATTGGGAGAGTGCTCATTCGGACGGAAATTAGAAGTTCTAGTACCACTTTTAAGTTACCTAAATGATTTTCATGGGATTTTTCATCTCCCTTTATTTAGGCTAAGCCTGAACAAAGGTGCTTCGGGGTGATACCTCCCTTCTTGTTGTATAAAAATGTGTCAGACAGCAATTTTAAAGCTTTATTTAACTCAACTGTTTTGTTTGTATTTCGTAATCAGCTATTATGCAGGAAGGGTAGTGGGTCCTTTTGTAAGCAAGGGGGGGACATACGCTTCAAAGAGTACATTTTAGTGTCAAAGTATCCTAATTCTCATTAAGCCTTCAGATGAGTAAAGAATGAGTTTTGAGAAGGGGTGGGAGTTGAAACTGATATCTAATTTCTCTTGATTCCCGGTAATATTTTTGGTCTACACTGTTATTATTGTTATATAGGGGGAGGTAATTCCCTCCTCTCCCCATTACGGCTGTATTTTTCTATGTAGCATAAAATAATACATTCACATGCCCATGCGTACAGAGGTGGAAAAGGCGAGGCGGGGTATCACGAACCTTATCAGGTTTTTTTCTTGGAGAGGGGGAGATTATGTGCTACCTCGAACTTTGTTTTTGGTCGCGATGGCTTCAGCGGTGTAGATCAAAAGTCACGCATAATGACAGTCCCTCTCCGACCACCCAAAATTCTATTCTGAAAATATTATTCAGGACTTCTTCAACAAAAGCATTGTTCATCGAAAATTTGATTACATATTCAAATTTTGCCGAAGCTTTAATCGTTATACAACGTTTTAATTATTAAGCAGAAAAATTGAAGAAGTCGGGTGCTATTAATCAAATACAATTATTGATATATGTAATATATAATATATGTAATAACAATAAATACATTCTTAGACCACACTATACCGCCATACCTACATTCTAAGACCGCCAAGTCGTCCCCAGTGCTAAAAAAAAAACAAGAAACAAAAAAAAAATCTAACCTCTTCTATCGACTTGGTTTTAAAAATCTAAAAAATCTTTTTAAAAATCTAACGTTATCTCTACAAGAAGAGTATACTGTATATCGACTATACTTGAGTATAGTCGATACTCAAATATGCTCCAGTATCTTTTCTCTTCTTGCATACATCACTTCAAAAGGTTAGATTTTGTTGTTTGTTTCTTTGTTTTCTCATGAGCCCTGAGGACGATTTGGTGGAAGTCCTTGTCGAAGTATATACTGGCTGACAAATCCTTGTTTCTTCTCACCTGTTTGATTTTATTTTTCATTTATCATATCTTCTTTTTTCTTTGTTTCATACGTAATTGAACAGCAAAAAATCAGGGGCTTATGGGGATTGTACCCCACATCATATTTTGGCTAGGCGGTCAGAAATTAAACGGTTAGAAAAACGGTCAGAAATTAAACTTTGAAAAATCAAGTTTTTTCAACTGAAGATAAGGAGGAGTATTAAAACTTAAAACAAACAGAAATTATTTCGTATATGAGGGGGACTGCCTCCCCTTCATTAAATCTCTGCTCTTTGTGCTAAAGTTTGACTTTTTGTCCAAATTTTTTTAAGAAAAACTGCTGAAACACAAGGGCCTTTGAGCCCTTGAAGCTTTTACTTTACTAGAAAAGAGCATTGGTCTTTTCAAATGAGGAAAGTGTTGCTAACATACCTGGAAATGTGCATTATAATGTGAATTACATGAACATTCACGTGTAGTTCACCAAAAAGTGTTTTCCTCTAAGGTATCGGCAGGAGAGAGTGGAGGGGGTTCAGCCCCTTTGTAATTTTAGATTTAATCGCATCTTGCTCCTATGCGTCTGTCAAATAGTCTGAGTCACCCTTGTAATATGAGTATAAATATATATACGGATTGTGTGACTTATGAGATAAAATATCTAGCTAACATAATTGCGTATATATAAAATATAAAACCCTTGAATAAAAAGCTTATTTAAAGAACTAAATAGCTCTGGCGTAAAGAATGAGGAGTTGACGAGGGCACAGCCCTTCTATATATGGAATAATTAACGTTTATTTTAAGTTTTAATGTTTATACTTACTTTGAATAAGGTAATTCTATGTATCTAGGGTTGATATGTCGATTTTGAAACACGCTGATGATATGTTTAACTTAAGTCGGTATTTTTCTGAAAAATGGACTAGCGTTCAATGAAAATAAGAGGCTGTTGTTTTTAATACCCCCTTCCCAATATGTTCAAAAAAATTGTAGAGAATTAAAGAGCAATCCTAAAATCTAAAACGGACAGAAATATGGTCTCACTAGTATTTAAACCTTGATAAAAAAAAAACAGAAATTACTATGAGTGAAAAAACCTAAAACAAACAGAAACTAAATTAATAATAAACAAACTTAAAGTTCACAAAAATTACTGTATAAATGCAGTTAAACATGATTGACAGAAATTTCATTTATTTTGCTTGGGAAACATCAAGCACAGCTTTCAACGACACATTTCATCTAAAGGATGTAACATCCTTCCGCCCAAAACATCCAACCGCTCAAAACTTTAAAACAAGTGCACCTCAAGAAAAATTTTTCTTTAAAAAAAATGAAAACAAGCTTCATATCAAGATGGTCTCGAAATACACTGTATTCTTAAAACTTAAAACACTCTCTTTTGTGACAAACAATCGATGCTGACAGTTTTAAACTGAACCATGTATAGAATAATACCCACCTTCCCAATATGAAATGTAGTAATTGTAATTGACTTTGGTCTTCCTATTGGTTGTGATGTGAAATCAGCATCTTCATATTTGCGAGAAATTATATTCATATCTTGCTATGCCTCATATTCTTGCTCTTTGTCCTTTTTGACCTTTGCTATCGGATAAAAACAAGCCTACACTCCGGTCCTGTTCATATTGTTTTTTAAAGTTATGTTATGTTTGCCCCCCCCCCTCCCTAAGAAAAAGTAATTTCATGATAAATCTAAAGCACCGTATTCCTGATCCATATCTGGCTATACCGTAAAGAACTCTGAAGTTTTGATATAGTTTGGTTAAGGCCTAGCAGAAGTCCAAGCATTTTACTCCCTAGTCAATTCTTTTTCGGAGGCGGCAACTCGATCAAAGACAAAATTATCAGTTTTCTTCGTCGCTTCAACTAAACAAACATGAGAAGATTGAACTTAGCAATTCTTCTTGTAATTATTTATACAATATAATTATATATATATATATATATATATATATATATATATATATATATATATATATATATATATATATATATATATATATATATATATATATATATATATATATACATATAACACCAAAATACTAAAACCAAAAACTATTTCGAAATTATTTTGGAAGAATAAAAATTACGAAGCACTGAACAACACTAGACAAATCATAAAAATGACACATTTAAAATCAAGTGATGGTGATAGTCAGTAATTTTCCTGTCGCCTTGGCAAACGTTGTAATAACGCTAACCACCCTAAAATTTTCTAAATTATTTGAATTGCTCTACCAGATTGGATGAAAGAGCAAAAATTTTTAAAAATGTTTTATATATTATAAAATGTAAATGTAATTAAAGATAGTTAATATGATTAAATATAATTAACCATACAAAAATATAAATATAATTAAATATATTTATAAAAGTGGAATAAAGTTCAATTTTGATTATACAATTTAATGCAGACTCTGTATCCCTGTGAAGCGAATATAACAGTTATTATAACCAATTCACAAAAGAAAGCT
This sequence comes from Artemia franciscana, assembly GCF_032884065.1. NCBI lineage: Eukaryota > Metazoa > Arthropoda > Branchiopoda > Anostraca > Artemiidae > Artemia > Artemia franciscana. The sequence continues at coordinate 59,164,211 of NC_088867.1, forward strand.
ATATGACTATAATTATTGAAAAAAAGGGCACCTAAATAGACTATTTATACTTTTTTATCCTTTTCAGATACTTAGTTCGCCAAAACAATCAGACTTCTGTGGATCTTTTTAATAGTCTGAAAACATGCAATGCCTTGACTCAGTACCGTGTCATTCGTTGGCTTGCATTAGCTGATCTTGCACAAGAACGGAGGAAAAAAACGAAAGATCCAGACAAGGCCACTGCTTTTGTGAGTTGCTTTCAATCACCCGGTTTATTGATCTCAAATAGACAAAAATCACAAAGGGCTAAACAGTCATAGCGTTTTCTAAAGGGCTTAACAAAGACAAAAATGAAAGATCCAGACAATGCCACTGCTTTTGTAAGTTACTTTCAGTCACCCAGTTTATTGATCTCAAATTGACAAAATTCACAAAGGGCTAAACACATAGCGTTTTCTTAAGGGCTAAACCAAGGGAAACAATGACAAGGCCACTGGTTTTGCTAGTTGCTTTGAATCACCCTGTTTATTTATCTGTAACAGACAAAATTCATAAAGGACTAAACTGACGTAGCATTTTCTAAAGGGCTGAACAAAAGAAACAATGAAAGATCCAGACAAGGCCACTGGTTTTGTTAATTGCTTTCAATCGATCGGTTTGTTTATCTCAAACCGACAAAATTCATAAAGGGCTAAACAGGCATAGTGTTTTCTAAAGGACTAAAAAAAGGAAAACAATTAAAGATCAAGACAAGGCAACTGGCTTTTTAAGTTGCTTTCAATCATTCAGTTTATATATCTCAAACAGACAATATTTATAAAGGACTAAATCGACATAGCGTTTTCTAAAGGGCTAAACAAAGGAAAACAATGAAAGATCAAGACAAGTTCACTGGTTTTATTAGTTGTTTTGAATTATTCAGTTTATTTATCTCAGACAGACAAAATTCATAAAGGACTAAATTGATATAGCGTTTTCTAAAGGGCTAAACAAAGGAAAAAAATGAAAGATCTAGACAAGTACACTGGTTTTGTTAGTTGCTTTCAATTATTCAGTTTATTTAACTCAAGTACGCAAAATTCATAAAGGGCTAAACATATGTAGTGTTTACTAAAAGGCTGAACGAAGGAAAACACTGAAAGATCCAGATAAGGCACATGGTTTTTTAAGTTGCTTTCAACCATCCAGTTTATTTATCTCAAAACAGACAAAATTCATAAAGGGTCAGAAGGATTTACCATTTTCTTTCAGTGTTTTGAGAGTTCATAAGTATAAATGATATACTGGCTTTTTCACAGAAAAGGTAGCGTATTCTTGACAAATTGTTTCAAATTTCTAAAACATGGACACTCAACAAAGGCATTTTTTGCCAAACCATCAAGTAGTACAGTATAGTAATTGAGCTAGTAAGTCACTCCTAGTAAGCTGATAAGAATGAATTGTGGTAGTTATAGAGGAATTAGTCTAGTTTCTGTAGGAACTAAATTACTTAAGATGCTTTCGATAAAGTTTCAAGAGAATAACAGTATGGTTTTCAGAAGAATAGAGGATGTGTCGACCAAGTTTTCACTCTTAGATTAATAACTGAGAAGTGCCTGAGTTATCAAACACCTTTAGTCCTCAGCTTTATAGATTATGAGCCAGCGTTTGATTCAGCTGAAAGAAGAGCTTTGACGAAGGCTTTATCCTTATATGGTATACCAGATAAGTACATTAAAATGATTACTGCTCTGTTCGAGGATAACATTTTGCGGTTAAAGTAGGAAGTGAGGTTAGTAGCTAGTTTCATATTCAATGAGGAGTTAAGCGGGGTTGCGTTGCATCTCCGTTTATATGGATCATTCTGATTAACTTTGTCTTAAGAAGCACAGAAAAGGCATTGCGAGAGCATGGAATCAAATGGGAAAGCAAAACTCTCCTAGACGTAGATTACGCTGATGATTTAAGCATCCTAGATGAAAATATTAGCATTATAATAAAACTTTTAGAGGTTTTGCGATATTAGGGTGCTAGAATAAGTTCAAACATTGATGTTAAACAGTTCAAAATAGGGATGAAATCTTTTAATTGACAGTGAACAGATATAAAGAATTTTAACTGGATATTTCGAACACATATACAGTGTTCATCATCCACTGCTGATGATGAACACTGTATATGTGTTCGAAATATCCAGTTAAAAAAATTTTATGTCTGTTCACTGTCAGTTAAAAGTTTTCATCCCTATTTTGAACTGCTTTAGTTTCGTCATGGAAAGGCAGTGTGGTCTTCGAAGTTATCTACGTTAAGAAGACTAAGCCACTAAGACTAGGAATAAATGAAAGTGAAGAGATGATGCTGAGTAACGAGAAGAGAGATAGAGTGCACTTTACTTACTTAGGTATTGTTATTAGAAAAGGTGGTGGGTGCAGTGAAGATGTTAAAAGTAGAATAGCCAAGTCCCAGAGTGTTTTTCCTGTTTTGAAAAAAGTTTGAAAGAAGAGCAAGATAATTCTCCGAACCAAAATTAGAATATCGGAAGCTACAGTTATTGTAGCGGTCAAGTACGGTTTTGAAGCGTGGACGCTCCGAAAAACGGAAGAGGAGTTGCTAGATGTTTTCCAAAGAAATTGTCTACGGATAGTTTTGACTACCCAACTGACTGACCATGTCTCAAATAGTAATTTTTACAAAAAAATGTTGATCAACCCCACTTTCTAGGGGTATAATGAGAGAAAGGATAAGAGGGTTAGGACATGTTCTACAGATGAAGGGTGACTTATTGCCAAAGATTGCCCTTGTCGTCTAACCGTCCAGGGCCAAACGAAAGTGTTCATCTCTGAATGGGGTGGGAGGATGCCATAAGGAAACATTTAAGGGAAATGGGAACTTCTTTTGAGAGTTTACAGAGGGTGGGTTTGAATAGATTGGAATGGAGGAGGAGCGTGCATAGCTGTGTTCGCTTCAGGTGGCTTAGTGTTGCAGTGAATTGTTAGTAGTAGTAGTAGTAAGTTACTCTACAAATTTAACCTTAAAAATATTTCAACATGCTGAAAGTATTTTTTAAACTTAAAAGTAACCCTAAAAAAGCACTTAAAATGAGTGTTAACCTAAAAAGAAAATCTAGTTTGAATACTGGCATAATACGGCCATTTTGAATAATTATGACCACCATCAAATAGTTCGTGGTAACGAACTGTGGTAAGGAGTAACCCGGCTTAATAGTAACCAAAACTCAAAAAAATGGAATTTTTATACCAATAGCTACATCAAAAGAATCGCATTTTAATGCTGATTTTAAATATATAAGTTTCATCAAGTTTAGTCTTACCCATCAATAGTTACAAGCCTGAGAAAATTTGCCTTATTTTAGAAAATAGGGGGAAACAACCCCTAAAAGTCATGCAATCTTAACGAAAATCACACCTTCCGATTCAGCGTATCAGAGAACCCTATTGTAAAAGTTTCAAGCTCCTATCTACAAAAATGTTTAATTTTGTGTTTTTTGCCAGAAGGCACATCACGGATGCGTGTTTGTTTGTTTTTGTTTTTTTGTTTTGTTTTTTTTTTTCCCAGGGGTGATCTTATCGACCCAGTGGTCCTAGAATCTTGTGAGAGGGCTCATTCTAACGGAAATGAAAAGTTCTAGTGCCCTTTTTAAGTGACACAAAAAAATTGGAGGGCACCTAGGCCCCCTCCCACGCCAATTATCTTCCCAAAGTCACCGGATCAAAATTCTGAGATAGCCATTTTATTCACCGTAGTTGAAAAACCTTATAACTATGTCTTTGGGGACGACTTACTCCCCCCACAGTCCCCGTGGGAGGGGCTAAAAGTTACAAACTTTGACCCACTGCTTACATATAGTAATGTTTATTTGGAAATGTACTGACGTTTTCAGGGAGATTTATAGGTTGAGGGGGGGGTTGAGCAGAGAGGGATGTGTTGGGGGAACTTTCCTTGGAGGAATTTGTCATGGGCGAAGAAAATTTTCATGAAGGGAGCGCAGGATTTTCTTGCATTATTTGAAAAAATGGAAAAAGTTTTTCAACTGAAAGTAAGGAGAAGCATTAAAACTTAAAACGAACAGAAATTATTACGTATATGATGGGCTCACCTCCTCCTAATACCCCGCTCCTTACGCTAAAGTATTTTTAATAATTTCAACTATTTATTCTACGGCTTTTGTGATTCAGGGGTCATTCTTAAGAAATCGGGACAAAATTTAAGCTTTAATGTAAAGAGTGAGGTACTGACGAGGGGGTGAAACCCCTCATGTACGTAATAAAAACATGAGAATACAGAAGTTGGTTACGTAAGCTAATTTATAGGTTACGTATATCTTTTACTAATAAAAACATTCGTAAAAAATTACAAGTTCTAGCTGTCTTTTTAAGTAACCAAAAAATCGGAGGGCAACTAGGCCTCCTCCCCAGCTCCCTTTTTCTCAAAATCATTCGATCAAAACTATGAGAAAGCCATTTATCCAAAAAAAATATATGCAAATTTTGTTTTAATTATTCATCTGCGGGGAGCCAAAATCAAAACATGAATTCATTCAAAAACGTTCAGAAATTAAATAAAAAAACAAGTTTTCTTAACGGAAAGTAAGGAGCGGCATTAAAACTTAAAACGAACAGAAATTACTTCGTATATGAAAGGGGCTGCTACCTCATCAACGCCCCGCTCTTTACGCTAAAGTTTTTTACTGTTTTAAAAAGTAAAGTTAAGAGAAAGAGTCAAACTCTTTTGAATTTGAGATGATATGTGGCTGTTCCTGTTGATGTGTTTAAGGTGATATAAGATAATGTTACTCTGCTCTGAAGGGTTATGCGTTCTTTACATTGAAAATAAATGAAGTGGGAAGATGAAATGTTGATGTTTATGTTGATATGTTGAAGGTGACATATGATTTTCTTCTCTGAAGTGGTGTACATTCTTTACATTTAAAAGTTGAAGTGGGAAGATGATGTATTTTTTTCAGTCAACGTTGTCATCAGCTTTACAAAGTTTATATCGGATCCTATCTGCTAACATTCAAAAAGAGGGGAATTCAGCAATTCGGCTTTTAAACCGCTCAGCTCATACGTAATTTGTTAAAATTCTAATGCAAAAATGGAATATTAAGATATTACAAATTTTGTCTTGTATGAAATCCACTATAAATATCGTGTTAATCGGTTGCATTCTTGAAAAACAAATAATAACAAATAAAAATGATCAGCAATATGAATCATATTGAAACTAGTAATGATATTAATCCATAGATGGTGCACATGTGAGCTGTCTTGGGTGTTGTTGAATCATAGAAATGGTTTTCAAATCAGTCCGCTCTTTTCAAGTGGGTGTAAGATACCGGTTTTTGAGCCGAATCACTCAAGGCAGTATTTTTAACGAATAAAGCTTGTATCTAGCTTTTTAGGTATTTCTTTTTCTTTCAGAACAAAGTGAAAAGTCAATGTGAAACGAGGATAATGAAAGATTACTGCTTAAACATTTTAAGTAGGTTGACTTCGAGACCATCAAATATAGAAGAAGTTTTGTCAGCTGTTTTGATGTGTGACTTCTTATCATCACTCACTGGTGAGTTTGTTGTTGACCCGGAATTCATTGGAAGGAAGTATGAGCTGCTTGGTGAAAGCGAGAGGAAGCCGTTGAGAGAAAGGGAAGTTTGTCGATTTGACAAAGAAGATATCCTTTTATAATCTGTTTTTTTCTTTAAAAAAATTTCGGAATCTAGAACCCACAGTGAAATTCCGATAAATCAGATGTTTCTGAATGTGGGCCTAATAAATTATGAATTTGTTATTATTATTAGTTAAGAACATGACTTAAATTCAACTGTTGTGCTTGGTAATTATTCAATATTTTATAGACATTCACTTGGCAATTAAGGCAGGTCCTCCTGAATCCAGTCTCTAGTCTTCCTGGATGTGGATCTATTGGCAAAACAAGGTGTCAGGACAAGGATGTATTTTTTGGGGGGAGAGGAGAGTTTACAAGAAAGAAGCTGAAAACGCGTCAAAAATTGTGTACATTCTTGTTACATTTTTAGGAGTCGGAAAAAATTTTGGTGGGTGGTTCAAACCTGATAACACCCCTCCCTGGCTATGGCCGTGTGTCAAATCCAGAAGATGGACCAGCACTTTCTATTCCTTAGTCTCTCTGGAGTTAGGTTCCATGAGTGTGTAGGGTCTACGCTCTCTTTTTTCAGATTGATGTTTTTTCTTGTTCTTGGCATAGGAGACATAATTTCTATAATTATCCCTGATCTTATATGCTCTTACTGATAACAAAAAATACGTAATAATATCAACAGGAGTAGAAATATGCCAAATTGGGTTTTGAGAAATAATGACGAATTCTTACCTTTTGCTACAACGGTAGAAATAGTGATCTTGCTTGTACGCCTACTTTTTACCCTATTTAGTGACTCTAAGCCTTTTAATAGCTCCAAAATAGACAAATTTTCTCGTATTCCCTTCATTTTAAAGTGTTTTCCATTCTTTAATTATTTCATCTTTTTTCTAAGTTTTCTATTTTCGTTCTTCTTTTATTTTAACTTCACTTTTTCAAGCTCACATGGGCATTTCCTAGTGTTTTATTCAGTAATCAGTAATATGATGAGTACTAAAACTGGCTTGACACTTACCGTGTAGAGTATACACTATGTGTCAAACAGTTCTTGGTAACGAGTTGTAAGTAAGGAGCGACCCGGCTCAATAGTAACCGAAATTCTAAAAAATGGAATTTTGATACCAATAGATATATCAAAAGGATCAGATGTTTATGCTGATTTTAAATATATAAGTTTAGTCTTACCCATCTAAAGTTATGAGCCTGACGTTGGAGGGTCTTTCCACGGAGGAAGTCTTCATGGGAGAAGGAACATTTCTATGAATGGGACACGGGATTCCCCAGTATTATTTAAAAAAGGATGAGAAACTAAATAAAAAACAGCAAGCTTTTTCAACAGAAAGGAAGGAGCAACATTAAAACTTAAAACGAGCGGAAATTATTAAGTATATGAGAAGGTTCGCCCGCTGGTCAATACCTCGCTTTTTACGCTAAATGTTTTTTAGTACTTTCAAAAGAGCTATTTAATCTAATTATACGGCATTTGTGATTCAGTGTCATTTTCAAAGAGTTGGAACAAAATTTCAACTTCAGCATAAACAGCGAGCTATTGGTTAGGGGGTGAACCCCCTCATGCACGTAATAATTTCTGTTCGTTTTAAGTTTTAATGTTGCTCCTTACTTTTAGTTGAAAAAACTTACTTTTTTATTTAATAACTGCTAAGAAAGGAAACTGGCGCTTGGGTCGACGAAAAAACTATCAACGGCATCTAGCGTTTGACAACACTTGGTGCTTTTATCTGTTTAATATTAAGAATAATTAATTTAATTAACTGGTAAAATTAGAGTAGTAATAAGCATCTGATCTCAGTTCCTGAGAAAAAAAATGATTGCAGAGCTTGAAAATGTCGCCACACGCTAGATGGTGCTGATAGTTTTTTTTCTGTCGACACTAACGCCAGTTTCTGCTCTTGTAAGTTAACCGTACTCTGACAGATTTCTTAAGGTTAATTTCTTATTTTTTTATATTAATTTTTTCTTATAATTGTTATAGATATCGCAAAACTTCAAAAACGCATCAAAACTTTTTTACATATGCATTTTTGTTACTTTTTCATGAGGCACAAAAAAATCAGGGGAGGGGGGTCAATCCCCTACCCCTGGATATGGGCTTGGGCCTGATATACAAGAGAATTTTCGAGGAGGATAGTTAATCCATAATGAGTTTGAAACTAAAAATACATTTTAGGTGCAAGTATTCAATCTTGTGTACAACCCTGTATGCAGGAAGTAGGAGTGAAGTGTGACAGCTTCCTTAACCGTTTATTAGGGTTAACCTTAACCTTATATGGTTTTTCTTATAATGGTTGATTATTAGGTTAAGGTATAAGGTTATTTTTTATTTTCTCGCGAAAGCAAAGGCCCATTCCTCAACTTGCCTTCTTTACGCTGATTTTAACCTGCTGTATTAAAAACAAGGCAGGATTTGAACATATATATCTACGGAAATGAATATCACCAGTCGGGTATCAAAAAGTCGTATCTAAAGAATTATAAATTGTCAGAAGAGAAAATAAAAAACTTCACAACTTTTTATTTCCCTTCCTATAACTAATAACGGATTGATACGTAAAATCAATTCATATCAATCTGATTTCATTTTACAGTTATCAGAGGGTTTTTGTATTATGTACTGCAATTAAGTATTGTGGTTTTTGTTTTCATTTCCGAAAATTTACAATTATGGAGATACGGTCTTTTTGATGCCCGACTGAAAATGTGCTCACTTAGCTGTATTTGATTTAGTTTCCTAGTTTTCAGCAATACTGAAAACTGTAAAAATTTTATTTCAAATGTTTCGAAAGCCTTCATTTTGTAGAAGTAAAACTTAGGTACAAAGGGTGGGAGGTCGGGCCGGCAGGAATTTTTATATTTAGTGTAATTTCGGGTGATTTTATACCTTACCGTCACTTTTTACTGTTATTGAAGACTTTTTATAGTATGTTATAAATTGTAAAAAGAAGATAAAGTTATATTGTAAAAAGAAGAAATTATTAAAATTATTATTATAAAAAGAAGAAATTATTAAAAAGAAGAAATTTAAGAACAAAGAGATTTTTATATCTAATTTTCTTCCATTTTTAAGTTCTTTAATAACAAATAAATGATAAACCACACAATAGTTTGCTTTAAAATGGAACTCACCGCCAGTTGAATTCCGCCTTTTGAAACTGATGATAGGTTTATAAGGATATAGGTATTATATATATATATATATATATTATATATATATATATATATATATATATATATATATATATATATATATATATATATATATATATATATATATATATATATATATAATATATATATATATATCACTCTCTCTCTCTCTCTCTCTCTCTCTCTCTCTCTCTCTCTCTCTCTCTCTCTCTCTCTCTCTCTCTCTCTCTCTCTCTCTCTCTCTCTCTCTCTCTCTCTCTCTCTCTCTCTCTCTCTCTCTCTCTCTCTCTCTCTCTCTCTCTCTCTCTCTCTCTTGATTTATCATCTTTTTATAATTTATTACTGCCCCTTGACTCTCATCAATACGAATAGAATGGGTAACGGTATCTTCTGGAGCTTGTCCAAAGCATCACAGCTTTGAGAGATGTCCACAGTCACTTCGGTTATGTCAGACGAGACCGTTGAGACTATGCCCCTGGTGCAGAGTTCTGTTTCGAGCCGATACAGGTACATATATTTTAGTATCCTTTTTTTTAAACAATTTCCATTGTGCACATTATGAGAATTTTTTTTGTTTTGTTTTTTTAGCCCTGCCAATTTTTGAAGTCCTTTTTACTGAAGATCTTCATATTTTTACCTTGTAAAATTTGGAATATATGAACCTCCACCGCCTAATATAAAAACATGTGAGGGATAAGTGTGAAAAAAGAAAAAACAGACAGAAAGTGTGAAAAGTATACAAAATTATGGTAAATTGCGGAAATATACACTTGTAGTCATGTGCACCGATATTTTAAATAACGTATATAGACTGAACTGGAGATGCTGTGCATTGAATTGAAACCATACAAATTGATTCTGTTCGAATTTTCACAAATATACGCATTTTACTTAAAAAATTTTTAATTCGCTCAACACAGTAATTGATTTGCTGATGGTGATTGTTGAGATATATTGTATAAATGTGCGTCATCTTTTTTTATTTCTGTTCCCTTGTCGTTTTTCTTGCGAAGTTTCCTCGTTTATATAATAGAAAAGAATAGAAAGCTATTTAGCTATTTAGCTAAAGTTATATGCTTTCACCTATCGTGTGTACACTTCAACTGTCCAATTGAAAAATATCCTATGTTTAGTGCTATATCCTATGTAAATTGCTAAATCCTATGTTTAAATATGTGTCATCTTTTTGGTTTTTGTTCCTTTGTTGTTTTCTTGTGAAGTTTACTACCACTACTACTAATAACTCACATGGGTGAACGTTTCTTTCACCCATGTTCGTTTTTCCATTAAACGTTGGGAATAACGTTTCTTGCCATCATCAACTACTTGCTGGTAGAATATACCGACAAATACAAATTTGTCGACGATTTGTAGCTCTTACTCCCCTATCTTCTTCTTGGCAATGTTCCCACCAAACAATTCCCCGAAATCACTTTCGATCCACTAGGTTTACAGTGCTCTGATACGAAAATGACTATTAACTCTGTTAAGTCAAAAATACTTAGACTGAACCCGCTTAAGAGCGATTTCGCCCCCCCTTGAAATTTCTTTCCCTGTTGTGAGTGAGGTGAAGATACTAGGTGTCTTTTCTCACGTGATTGCACCTTTACTACCCATACCCATTACTACCCATATTTACTACCCTTTTAAAAATGCGTCGCTTCGGGTGCAACGCCCACAGTTTTCTACGGGCATACTTGTGCTACGTACGCCCCATACTTGAATACGCCTGTCCCGTCTGGGGCCCGTCAGTATATAGAACCGCCTATCTAATACAGGAACGGGAGTCAAGCCAAAAACGGGCAACCAGGCGAGTAATGTACCGTAGTCGCAGGCGAGAAATGTTAAAAAAGAAACATGTAGAAAAATCAGCTAAAAAGCCAAAAATCTATGGCACCCAACAGTTTAACAAGGTTCGGCTTTTCTTGAAAGGAATGGTTGTCTTTGAGAATCAGAGATAGTTAAGGCTTGAATTTTTACGTACGAAAAGCGTTGTCAAATTTGGTTAATTAGTTTTTCTTATTTATTTCTGGGTTTAGCGTGGTAATACTTGAGAAATTGCAGCAGCACCCTAAGATACCATAATTTTAAAACAACCAGAATAAAACTCATAAAAAAACCGCGGGTTTCAAGTACGAATAGACCTAAGATAGATCCAGGTAGGGGGAGAGGGTTTAGTCTGAGAGGGGTTTTTAGTGGAACAATAGCGAAACTATACTGTAATAAAGAATTATATTTCAGCCGTTTTTATCTTTTTTACCATTTTTTAATCCAACTTTGATGGATTAAAAATGGATAAGAGTAAAGCAAATTTTATTGAATCGTAAAATCCTAGTTTATGGAAGATCATCCAACTGTTACCGGTGGGTAAAATAAATTGGAATGGATGGAGTGACTTAACTTGACTAAATGCTCCTACTGGTGGTCCAGCGTAGAGGGACACCTGACTCTTCGCTTCCAATCGAAATTGTCTTGTGCAAGCGTGACTGCTTCTTGTAGATCACTACGGACCATTGAGAGGTACTGGGTAAGGCTGTCCCTCGATCTGATTTGGGGCCTCCTGCCGAGTGCCTCCAACCATATGCTGAGGATCAAAACTGAATAGTGTGCTGGCATACGGACCAAACTACCGAGCCAACTTAGGGTTTGTGTAGCGAGCTGACGAAAGTCGGGAATGTGATCAGTTACGGCCAATCTGATCTGTAGTAATAGAGCGGAAAAAAATACTTAAGTATCGTGAAATAGTTATTAATGAACATTGATCTTTTAATGATCATATTGGATTTTGTTGATTTTAAACTTTTCGGGGATTATTGGAATGATGCTTAAACTAAGGCATATATTTCCGCCAATTATAAGATAAAATGTTTATTTTGAAAAATTACTATTACAAGTCTCGCTGGACTAAATTCATATTTTGGAATCAAACAAAAAACAGGACATAGGTATTTAAAAGAATAAAGCTATGTGTGATAGAAAACCAAGAGAATCTGTAATAGGTGATTATAAACGTTTATATATTTTATCTTTTTACGGAGTTATTAAATTTCATGGAAATTCACCTATTGAAGTTTACATTTTGCCGTGTTTTGGATTGATTTCAAGTTCAAGTTCAAGTTCCTTTTATTACCAATATCCATCCATTTATAAAGAAAAAATATCCCAAAGGGCTCAATGGCCCGTTATTTGGGAAAAAAAACAACAAAACAAAACATAAATAACTATTAATTACATTCATACTTAAAATATATTTAGAGTCTACTCACCAATCCTCACCCGAGTACAACCGGTCTCCGCACCACCTACTTACAAAAAATAAATAAAAATAAAAAAAATATATATACATCGAGGATCCAACACTCACACCACCCAAATCTAAATAAATAAATTCAATCTAAATAATTAAATAAATAAATTAAATCTTGATAACTAAACAATATAAATAACTGATCAATATTATAATTTAATTTTTTTTTTTTTTTATTAAAAAATTCTTCAACCGTTTCTTGAAGGATCCTATGGTACAGGACCGTCGAATCCCAACAGGAATGGAATTCCAGGCACGTCCGACAGCAACTATCAGACCAAAGTCCGAGCGCACTGCAGGGGTGGATGGCACTAGCACATCATCCTTGTTTCTAGTTTCATAAGGACTGACATTTCGAACAATTTCAAAAAGCCCGGAAAAACTTGATGGAAGGTCTCCACGGAAATACTGAAACGCAATGAAAGAGAGGTGTAATGTATGAATATCTTTAATCTTCAGAAGTTCAACAGAAATATGGGTGGTAGACTGAAGAACTTTTGCTGCTTTCAGTTGGAGATTATGTAAAGGTGTAAGTAGAGATGGAAATGTTGACATCCACACTGACGAGCAGTAGCATAAATAAGGGTAAATAAGAGAGAAATATAATAGACGAAGGATAGAGAAAGGAAAGACTCGCTTCAGCTTTCGAATAATTCCAAGGCCTCGAGAAACCTTTAATCTCATTGACTCAGTATGCCGTTTGAAAGATAGATTTTCATCCAGAAGTATCCCAAGGAATCGAATAAACCGGTCAGCTGGGCGGGATATGGATCCCTTAGATGTTTTAAGCTCTGTCACTGTAGGGCAGCTTTTGCCTATGCGGGAGAATATAAGAAGAAACGATTTTTTTACATTCAAAGCTAACAAATTTGCATCAAACCAACGATATATATTTTCTGCCATCAATTGTAGCTTGAGGATAAGAGATGATTCATCAGGTGCTGCAGCCCCCAGGGTGGTGTCGTCGGCGAATGCAAAGAGTTCTTCATGTTGACCAGGCGTATCCAAGGCTTCAACCACAGCATCTCCTTTCTGGCACAAATGACAACAGAAATCAGATCGTGGGTTGCTAAATAGTCGATAGAGGTCGTTGACATATATGAGGAAAAGGGATGGCCCAAGAACTGAGCCTTGTGGCACTCCATATTCGACTGGAATATGCTCATCACAAGCTTCAACTGCAATGGATCGGCCAGTTAGGAATGAAGAAAACCAGGACAGAGCTTCTCCACGAACGCCTTGATGCGACAACTTACCAATAAGTATCTCGTGTGTGAGGCTGTCAAAAGCTTTCTTCACATCAAGGAATATTGCCGCAGGTATAAGGCCGAAGTCTAAAGACTGTCGTACAAAATGAAGAAGCATATTACATGCGTGTTCTGTTGAGCACTTCTCCCGAAAACCAAATTGGTGCCGATGAAAAAACTTCTTCGCGTCTAGGAAACTCAGCAAACGCTTTAGCATAGCCTTTTCAAATATTTTAGAAAAGACGGACAGGAGAGATATAGGCCTATAGTTCTCCGGGTCCTCCTGGTCACCTCCTTTAAATAGTGCTATCACTCGTGCCAACTTGAGACGCTGAGGGAATATTCCGAGCTTGAATGACTGGTTAACTAAGTGGCACAGTGGTGTAATAATTGAGGGAAGAATCTGTTTGATTAATTTGGCCGGAATTTGGTCGAATCCAGATGAAGAATTTTTCAATGACGAAATTATTGTTATCAGTTCCTGCTCCGTAACTGACTCAAGAACCATTGACTTTACACAGGAAGGACCGAGGAACTGCTTCCAAGTTCTAGTACTTGAAGAAGGAACCACACCTAACGCCGTTGTTTTCCCAACCTCAGCAAAAAATTTAGTCATCTGATGTCGTACTTGGTCTTCATCCAAGAGAAGCTGATTCTGAACACTAAGTGATTTAGGGAGCTTTCTAGGTCTTGCCGATGGTTGCGTAACTTCCTTAATTACATCCCAAGTTTTCTTAATATTTTTGCCACAATCCGCAAACCTTCGGGAAAAATATGTAATTTTAGCTTTTCGAATCAGAGTTTTAAGCATTTTCCGGTATAGTTTAAAAGTCTCTAATTTAGCATCACTTGGTCTGTTCCTATACTCTTTCCAAAGGTTCTGTTTTCTCTTTATTGACTTTAGTATTCCAGCTGTAGTCCATGGGGCTATGGGTGTTGATCTCTTAGAAAGACTTGGTTGGGGTGTTCGGCAATGGTGGATAAATTTCTTCTTTACTGTTTCATAAAAAAAATCAAAAGCCTTATTATAATTTTCTAAGCTCACCCTCTCAGGTATTGTAAACTCCCATGACGTAGTGAATAAATCATCTTTGAGCTTTTCGATGTTTGCTGGTGTATATCGGAATCTTGGTTTATTATCAGGGACTATTCGGCGGGCAGACCGGGGGAGTGGAAGTAAAACTCCTACTGGAAAATGATCCGATGTATCTGATAGTAGCACTTCATTTTTTACAGAATGTATAGATGAGAACACATTGTCAATTAAGGTTGCAGATTGGTTTGAAATTCGTGTAGGGATATTTATACAGGGAGTTAACCCAGACGAGATTACTAGTGCCAGTATATCACAAGCCAGACTCGATGACATATCCATCATGTCAGCGTTAAAATCACCCATTAAAATTATTTCTGCCTTTTCAGACAATACTTTCCCAAGAACAATCTCTAATATTTCCATAAATTGTTTCATTGATCCACTTGGAGATCTGTATATTTCGCCAATTACTATCTTTTCATTGGAGCTAGTAGCCAATTCTATGAACAGAGATTCAAATACCCGTTCAATGTTTATAGACAGATCATCTCTTCTTACAACTGCCAGATTACTCAATACATAAAATCCTAGCCCCCCCTTTTTTGCTATCTTTCTATTTAGAAATATTGAATTATATCCGGGTATATCCATAAGTAGCTGGTTCTTTTCATTTAAAAAAGTTTCACATAATCCAATAATTCCAGGGCGAGAATTCTTACATATAAGCTGTATATCATCCAGGGAAGAATTCAGCCCTTGAGCATTCAAATGCACAACCCGGAGGACATTCTCCCACCGAGCCCCAACATCCCATAGCCCAAACTCCTCCACAAAATTACTATCAATCATATTATCTAAATTTTCATCAAAATTCATATTCGGTGTTCTTCCTATCGGGTTATTCAAAATTTCATTAAAATTTACTCTACGACTTTCATATTCATCTAATTTCCTTTTCGTGAGATTAGCGTCAGTCCTCGATGAAAACTCAATTTCATACATTACTACTTACCAATATAGGTGATGAATAGAGACCACGCTGTAGTCGAGTGAACACGGGCGACGCAGACATCCTAATGACAGCAAATTCATAAGGCGAAGGCACGAACTTGAATTTTCGCTCTGGAACGGAAAAATATTTACAAGTAAAAAAGTAAAGAAAAGAGTAAATAACATGGAAAGAGAGAAATATAAGAAAATAAATATATAAAAAAACATAGATACGCACATTGCAAAAGAAAGCAAAAAAGGAGTAAATAATATAGTAAATAGAGAAAAGGAAAAATAGGACAATAACTAAAAAAAAAAACACACACACAGATACGGACGTTGCAAAAAAAAGAGCAGCAAAATTGCATCCCCTCACTTTACTGAGGCGAAAATACTCGATAGTTTACGTCACGCGTCAGAAGCACCATCACTAATAACTGCGGATAAAACCAAGGCGAGGGGGTCATGGCATGCATCACTGAACTTAACCCAGTTTGAGCTAGAAGTTTTTTTTGTTTCTAGCCATAGTTTAGTACCCTGTTGCATGACTTTAGTTTGAGATACTTTCTCAGCGGTTACTTTGGAATTTCGAAGCTTGTAAGCCGTACTCAAAAGTTCTTTCCGACGCTTTGCAAGTTCAGATGGTAGGTCATTACTGATGCTCTTTCCTGTGCCTTTTAGGCTACCAACACAAGCCATGATCCTGTCTTTATACCTAAGATTCAGAACAGAGACAAAAATAGGGTCCGAAACGGGGCGAGAGTTCGAGCGGGAAGGGCGCTTGGTCTTGTTTCTAATTCTGTACATCGCCGTGAATTTTATATCCTTCGAGTTTTGTACTGGCATTCCTGATAAAAAGTCGTGGACTGTCTCTTCAATATTCTCACTATCCTTATTAGGAATTCCGTGAATCAGCAGATTTTTGCGTTTTACGTACAATTCTGTACTCAAACACTGTTCTTTAACCGCTATAATTGCATTTTTCAAATCAGAATTCTCTTGTTTCAGAGCTGAATTCTCTATACGAAGATTTTCGATCATTTGCTTTAAGTCATCCATACGCTCGTCGAAATGCTTTTTTGTGACCGACATCGTTAATTATGCAGTAAAAATTCGCCTCCGTAAATGAAATTAGCAAAATGACATTTCAAAGGGACTTACAGGCGTGGGCCCCTTTCTGCATAAAAATCTAAGGGGCCCCGTAACAAACAGCGCAAAAATTGTGAAAAATCCAGATGCGGTTATTAAACTCTCACAGTCACAAGCTAGATCTTGCCTTGATGAATCCTAGATCGCTACTGAATCCTAGATCGCTATCCTTGAATTAAATTGCTTTAATTCAAACTCATATGGGTATTATACAGGGAGCTCTACAAAATTGAGGAAATTAAAAATTTTGATGACTTTACATTCAATTTCTATCCGTTATGTTTGAACTGAAATTAATTTGGAATTATCTTCTGATTAATTGTAGTTATTGGAGGAAATGAGGGATTTTTATGCCTCGTTGAAATGTTTTAGTCTTATAATTTACATAGGTTGATAAAAGAAGGCTATTGGGTTTTCAAATGTGTTTGAGGGTTAATGCTCTGGTGTGTCTGAGAGTGTTGTGAGGTAAACCTCAAACAAGTTTTTTAATTAATAATTTTCTATCTAAAGTATTTCGCAAAATTAAATATTTGAGTGTCAAGCCCTTTAGTCATGGTTGTCACCTTGTAAAGAATCGTTTGTTTGATCAATTTAGTTGACTTTTGTTTAAGAAGTTACAAGATCCAGATATTTTTTATCCTTGTCCTAGGTCCTTCTTGCTTGTCCTGGTCCTTCTTGAAGGAACATTACATCGATACCCTTGACTACTCAACAAGAAACCATTTTGCCAAAACATTAATGTCAAAAGGGTGGGCGAAAGGAAGGAGGGTATTTGTCCCCTCTTTAAGATCCCTCGTCTAAATTTTGAAAAAATACCTCCTTTTTTACAAAATATACGAAGTTAATGAGGAAATCTCTGAAACCAGCAATTATTAATTATTACATTTATACTTATAAGTATAAATGTAGATGTCTGAGCGCGGGGTAATTTGTAAATTAAATTTATAATGCTCCATAAACCTATTTTTCTTGTTTACGGATCCTCGAAGAACTAGAGCAATCAACTGGATTAATGGCATCCATTTTCTCTCAAGTTTTGAAGAAAAAAAAATTTAACCCTTATAGAATATATTAGAGATATCGAACTAGTGACCGCGAAATATTTTGCCTCTACAAGTGCTAATACCAGTTGTCCGAACTGTCGAACGCTTGCAAACTGCCATGTAAGCTCCTTCGTTTGCGCTTCTCTGTCCATCCCTCATTTCAGTGCTTTCACACTACTCCATAGAACCTTTATTGTCTGCACAACTTGAGATTTTACGTTATTCTGTGTAATCTTAGGGAGCTTTTTTTTTGTGCCAAGTAGACTTGAGCTACCTAGAATCCTGCATTATGAAGATTATGTTATGTTATGGAAAAGTCAACACAAAATTTAGGCTATTAAAAAAATTAAATCCTGAGCAATTAATAAATATTAAAATTAAATTAATTAACTTTTCTTAGAAACCCCTTCATGCTTGACCAGAGCTTAAATTTTCATCTCTATTCCTCGTTTTAAATTTTTGAATAATTTTCATATGATGATCTTAGTGATATTAGACGATGATTATGATAGTTTTATGGATTTTTACGTTAAGCTAGTGTGAAAGGACTTGTTTAAGGGTGAAAGTTTATGCTTAACTTAACTTAACCAGCTAGCGCACAAAATTACGTAGATAATGTGAAAGCCACTTAAAGCTGTCACTACTTGCTGTCTTCTATGAAAATGGGATATTTGGTCATGTTTAGACTAATAATATACTTAATGCTTCTTTTTTTTAGTTTTTGGCATGCCATCGGAATGTACCTATTGCTTGGCTCCTCTTGTGTCTTCAAGCGACTAGAAGTTTCTTCTTTTTCTTACTAATTATTCTCACTTTTATAGATGTTTTTATGACAGTTGATTATGTGAGCCACTATTTGTTACACATCTTACTATGAGGAAAATCGAACATTTTCAGGAGTTTAGAGTTATATTATACGCTCTACACTAGTGTATCAGGTCCCATTAGCGTGTCATGACAGGTTAATATAGTAAATTCTAGGCATAATTACCTCTTTTTATATTGGTTTGAAAAGTTGTGCATAAATTATTCAGTTTTGTTGAATTATGCACTATGTTTTCGGCTGTTAGGCTTCGGAAGAAAAATTTACAAAGATAGAAAACTGCTATTATGTTTTATTGTTATCGAGTTAGCAAGTTTCGAGTTTTAGTTATCGAGTTAGTTTGCGGGGTTTTAATGAATTTTATACCACGTTTTTGGCTGTTTGGCTTTGGAAGAAAAATTTACATAAATAGGTAGTTGTTATCGAGTTTTCTTGTAACTGAGTTATCGAGTTACCATGTTTTCGGCGGTAACAAAAACAACATAATATCTTTTCAATCAAAAACAACAAATGAACTTTCTACAGCGTTGGACCGCGTGTACTTGGATATAAACTACTCGTCAACAAATCCAAGCAGAAGCGTTACAAAGAAACATCAATTTTTTTTGTGAAGATAGGTTATTGAAGTATTGATATGTAAATATCTTTCTTGATTTATTAGTTCTATCAGATTTGTTGTTTTTCCAAAAGCACAGCCGTAATTTTCCATATTTCAGCTCAGCGCGGCTACATGGATTAGCGACTATCACTCTCTCATTTTGTTCCCCAAAATGTTTATAAAGTGACAGTCAGAAGGAACCAGGAGATAATGAGAGCCAAAAGTATGCTTTGTTGCTCCTTAGGGTGGAACCTGAAACGCATCTAGACAATAGTCAAACCTCTGTATATACGAGGAATAACTTGTGTCTCTATTCTGGATGGCATGGGTGACTGGTGGGTGAAGGAACTAAGGTAGGATAATTCCCCATGTGTATCACCAGCATCAAGGGTGACACATTATTTGTGATTCACTAATTTGACCAATTAAAAATACAAGAAAAATCGTTCCGTCTTTAAAGAATTTTGTTTTCCTTATTCGTTGTGAATTCAAAAATTCCTTTTCAAATTGTTAGTTGTTACTAACATCAAATGATGGTGAAAGAGTGGAGTAACCAAAAGGAGATACTTTGAAAATGGTAACTTTCTCTTCTTTCTTTCTTCTTTCTTCTTTAAAAAAAAATTAAATTAAAATAAGAAAGGTAAGATGCTATAAAATAGATGAATAATTAAACCTTAAATAGAGTAAACATTAGAATAAATGCTTACATCAAGCTCAAAACGAACAAAATTACTACAAATATTAATTTCGTTCCTTCTTCTTTCTTCTTTAAGATTGTGTTAGATGGACCATGACGAAACGTTTTTTCATCAGGTAGTTTCGTCAGGAAGTTTTGTCATCTTTTATTTATATTGGACGTTTTTGAAAGAGATTTAGTCATTAATGGGAAACAACATTCATGGAAGTCAACCATACAGTCTTCTACACGTTGGTTGAGACGTCCACATCTGACTCCGTAGCAAGTACAAGAATAATTGTCATATTACTGGATGACAATACATGCTGGATGCCTAATAATATTTCCGAATTTTTGAGAATTGCGTTTCTACTTAAAGATTATCGTAAATCTTAAGATATTCGATGATTTTTTGAAAGATCTTCCACGATTATACATTGATTTCAAAGATTCCATCATTAAATTACAAATCATCATCTTACTGGACGTATGACAAACAAAAAAAATTAAAAAGATAATAAAATTCAATAGCCGAAAAAATGAGGGTAATATCTACTTTTGCCATTTTTGCTTCTTTTCTCTCCACTAGCTGACGTTACCCTTGTTTTCTCGGCTATTTAATTTTATTATTCATTTATCACTTTCTCTTTCTTGTTTGTGACGCGTCTTGCATAGCGAGCGTGGCCTTTGAATGTGTCAAAATTTTACTGGAGTGTCTGAACTTAACTTCCAGCCATTTGTCAAGTGCTATTACCATAAATTTTGAACATTAAAATAACGGCGTGTTACCTAACAGATTTCACACTTGTGTGCAAAATCACATAAATATATTACTGGTAGGATTGTGACGATTTCTTTCCCGTTACCTTTAGACAATTTTTAAAGATAAAAAGAGTGCTATATTTCATAAATGAATACAGAACTTTGCTCAAAACCAGATTCGCCAGTTGCTTATTAAAACAGAAAATCGCAAACCTTTGAAATTTGAAAAATATGACTTAAATTTTTGTTATAAACGCTACTAAGATAGTTTGACAGCAGATACTTCAAGTATAACAGAGGCATCAACTTTATCTCACTACGGTGACGTTAAAAGACATTGCAGTTTAAAAAAATGTGTCCAAAGTCAAAATTAGTTTGGGTGTCTCTGTGATCTTGTGCTAAGTGATATGCAAGGGCAATATTGTAGCATCTGCAATAAAACTTCGTACTCATCTTGCAAAATTCTTCAGCACCCTAGATTTTATTTTAGCTGGAATAAAAGTTTATATAAAGAATAAACCTTCAAAATTGCTTTCCCATTTTTTTAATGTTTTAGGCAAAACTCATATTTATAAATGTTCAATTGAGCTAGATTTTGTAAGTATAATTCTGTTGTTTTTTTTCTGCAGAACTGTCTACACCTATTGCGAACATGTCTATAGGCACTACTTTCGCCACAACGAAGGGCCTGATTATTTTTGTTTGATAAGGGTAGCACAAAATTGGCTTAGGTAATATAGCCAGATGGTCGTCTATACATATTCATCGCGGGCTAATGCACTCGAAAAATTGTTTAAACGTAAGCACTTGAATTGCGATGTTCAATCACAATTACTAAACACTATGGAAAAAGTGTTCAAAAGCACTTAGTACTCAAATTGGTAAGTACAACACTGCAGGCTCTTTTTTGGCGTTGAAAAGAGGGAAATTTCCGCTAAGCTTATACTTAATATATGGTAAAAAGCAACTGTGGATCCAGATCCAGAATTTCTCCTAAGAAGTAAAAAAAGGCACTTGAATAAAGCGACTTCGACTGTATAATTTTTTCTTTAAGAAAACAGAATTGTGTATCTTCATTCTATCGTTCAAAAAAGCTTCTGATAACAGCTCTGTGTAAAGAAAAGACAGGCAACATAACTAAATGCAATATCCAACAGACTTCATTCTAAAACGAGGAAGAATATTTAGTTAATCTTTTTTCAACTAAATGTGGATTTCAAACGGAAATTTTTTGGCTTTTCTTCCTGAGTATCATATTGCATAAGCTGAACAACTCTGGGTAGAGAGTTATTGGCCATTATTGCAGTCCAAATTTTGCAAGTTTTTTATTTTCTTAATGTATGCGACTGTGTCAATTTGGCCTAAATCTTTGACCATTTTGATTTAAATCTAATCCGAAAGATTTTGACCGAATCGAATGAAAGTTTGTTCTGGTTCAAATATTGCATATGAGTTTAAAAATATTTAACATTTTTTTTAAAGTTAGAATTGCTCCTGGCCGCTTTGACTTCAGCTAATTCACTCATCAGCCCCTCTACTTCCAGCCATTTCAATGACCTATCAAACCTTGTTGATTATATATGCATACTGAATGGCTGGAGATAAAAAGGGGCTGTGTTTTTAGATGCTGATTGGGATAGGATTGTTCGGGGGAGCTGCAGGAATAGTAACAGAAATGGATTTCGTAAATTCTACAGTAGGATTCTTTGACTGTGTAAATACTAGATTTTTAATATTTTTTCAGGGTTTTTATTTAAAATCGTATATAAAAACCTGTAACTTGTAATCTCCGGCAAAACTTTACGGTGATAAAAGAAGCCATTGCTTCTTTTGCTTAAAGATATTTAGCATCATCGGAATTTAAATTACTTAGTGAACGTATTCTGTCTCTAATGAAAATAATGTAGAAAAAATTGCAGACAGACGAGAATTCATTCGCCTTTGAAATCGTATCCTGACTGCTAGTGGTTTCAGAAGACAAATTTGAGTTGCTACATCAATACCCCAAAAAGATTAGTTTCAGATTTTTATTTAATTTGAAATCCACAATGTGCCAAAGTAACCAGTATTTAAATACCTAATAGAATCATTACTGAAACCCAATTACTAATGCCTTTTGACAGAGATTAATTGATTAAGACGATAAAAAGCAATCAATTTTCAAATCTTAATGTATATCTGCATGTTTGTGGGTTGTTTTACTTTTTCTGTTGACATTCGTAATAATGTGCTCTAGAAAGTTTTATAGATAAAAACTGCTTTCAATTGGAATTTCACAACTAGAGGCTTTTGCCTTTAAGACATGTTTTGTCATCAATGCTTCTCAAATTGATATTGCCCAACAGACGTCTTTCATGCTTTATGATTTCTTCTTCCTTCTTCTTCTGTTTTAGAAAACATGGAATTTTCAGTTGAAGATATTCAGCTCTTTTGGTTTTGATTCACTCTGTGAAATGAACAGACCTACTGAATTGATTGCTTCTCATTTATTTTATATCTGGTCAGATTTCATTCAGTAAATCTTTTATCTCTAGGAGTTGAGAAATAAGAAGATAAACATTGATTTCTGAGCTCTGTGTGCAGGTATAGTCAGATAGATTCTTAGGTGATAGTGAGATTTTGTGGTGTTTGAAGCATTTTAACAGTATATATTGCAGTATATACTGTGCAAACGTATATAATATACTGCAATATAAATAAACATTCAAATAAGCGATGGTCAATTGTCTTATTTTTTAAATTACAATGCCTGCCAAGAGGTGAAGAGGGAGTTGAACTACTTGAATTAAGGAACTGATATGAAAATGCCTGAAAATTTAGCCCATTTTAGCCAGACCAAAATCTATGATAAATTTTACGGAGGTGTATATTGGGGAACGGTGAAAAAATTGGATTATTTAATTTAACAATGCCTTGAATAATTTTTAGGGGTATATGTCTCTAATGGGAATTGGTCTCCCACTTAGATGGTCAGTATTTAAAGTATTTATTATTTTAAAGAAATATTTGAGCAATTTAAATTAGTTAAAAGCTTCTTCTTTATCTTCTTCTTCTTCTAAAAACAGCACTTGGACTCTAAAAACAGTCTCCTTTCGGTTCATAGATGTACATTTCTGCTAATTTATTTGTTTCAAATATTCACATTTCTCTTTCCGATTATACTTCCATTAAACCAAAGTGAAGCAGGTTTCAGGGTCATTTCAACCTTGACAAACTACTTTATTCTACTTTAGAAAATGAATGATCTCCCAGAATGGTGTTTTTCCTCATTTTCAGGCAGCTTGATGTTAAGCAGTTAATTTGTGTCAGGCTTTATTTTCAATCCTGAAAAAATATATCTTGTTTTATTTACCAACTTTGCAATACTATCGCAGCCGAAGATGAGATTTTTTGAAGCCTCAGGGATTAAAGTCTCAGCTTTCTATCAGCAGTTGTAGTTACAGCAACCGGCCTAACTACTTTCCCACATGTCTATGTCGCTTTTGCCGATTGTCTAGAGCAGAGCTAAGCACAATTCTTTTTATTTGACATCTATTAAAGACATGATTCAGCCTAATTGGTGTATGTACGTAAATAGTAAGATAAACATATGAATTTAAGGGATTTTCTAATTAATTTTCGTCAAATATCTATTTTTATATCAACAACTGCTTATTATAATTATGATTTATCCCAAATGAGTATTGTTATTTTTATACGGTACTAATACAATACACAATTGGTATTTCAAAATTGAAAATTAGTTGGATATGTTTTGTAACTGGTGAGAATAAGGGAGAAGGTTTTTGAATTCACAGCACGTGCTTCTTGTGAAAAAGGTTTTTAACTAAAAACTTGTTTGTGGTGCATGAAGTCTGTTTGAGAAAATTCTGGAATAAATGATTTTGTGGACTGGAGACTAGTGGTATCATGAACAGTCAAACTGGCCCCCCAGCTGGGGGTACAGTAGCTCCTACTAGTGTTGGACAGTATTCAGTGGTTCATAGTCCCATGCAGGGGCCTGTAAATGGGGCCCCAGGACCACAGATGATGCAAATGCAGTGGAATATGCCTAGTGGTATGCAAAAAGTCATGTTTCCGGCAGTCGTACCAAATGTTTATGGACAAGTATATACCCCAACTTCCAACCCATCACAGCAGTATATGTATACAGTGAATAACACAAATAATGGACTTGAATCAGGCCAAGTTATAACACAACTATATGGACAGCAAGTGTACAGTAATCGAGCACCAGTGCTGAACCAGGCACAGTATGCTTGTACAGTGAGTTACAGATATAATGGACTTGAAGTGGAAGAATGTGAGTTAGAAGGTATTGACCATTCTCCACCTGACACAAACTTTGAATCTGATGATATGACTATGGTAGATCCAAGAGTAGTGGAAGGACTATGCTCAAGAGGAAAAGAGAATAACTTGAAAAGGAGAGTGACCTCACCTATTAGTAATGAAAGTGTTCAGATTGAAAGGGGAGCACCAAAGAGACAATTTGTTCACCAAAGACCAGACCAGAAGGCCAAAGGCCTGTCACTTACAAAAGATAAGAGAAATATTTCAAATTTCCAGATCCCATTATTGGAAATACCTGAAAAGGAAATGATACATGGAAGTGCTGTAATCAAAGCAGTTGATATAAATGCCAAGTTCTTAAATGAATACGAACTTTGTATGTTTTTCAAGGAAAAAATTAGTGGCAGATTTGAGTTTGAAACAAATCGTGAAGGGAACACTATTTACTTGCATTTAAAAGATGAGAGCGGGATGAAATCAGCATTGGAAATCAAAACTGTGAATAACATAGAAGTAACAGTTTTAACGAAAGAACATGTATCAAGAGGTGTGATGAAAAGAATTCCTTTATATTTATCAATTGTACAAATTGAGGAAAGTATCCAATCTGCTGTGCCTGTAAAAGAAGTGATTAGAATGCAGAGGTATAACCGGGATCTAAAAAAGCTTGAAGACAGCCTGTCAGTAATGGTGGTTTTTGAATCAATTATAACCCCAGCAAGTGTGTGGTGCTGCGGTAGAAACAGAGATGTCTTACCCTACCATAGGAAGGTGATGCAGTGCTACAAATGCCAGAAATATGGGCATCTTCAGAAAGACTGTAAATCAAAGGAGATCTGCCTCAGATGTGCCAAGAATCATCAAAGCCGTGATTGCCCTCTGAAACAGGAGAGTGTAGATGAGCGTACCAGCAGATAAAGGTGCGCCAATTGTAAACAAAACCATTCATCCACTTCATCAGTATGCCCAGTAAGAAGGGAGAACCAACAAGTGCTAGAAGTGGCAGAAAAGTATGGCATGGGATTTAAAAGAGCAAGGACAACATTTAGAAGTTATGCTCATGTAGTCCAGAATAACCTGAATCCTGAGAAAAGAATAATCAGTAACACTGCAGCAGACTTGCAACAAATGACGGCAAAGAAGTTAGTGATTGGGATGCTTATAACCCCAGGAATACTGAGTATTGAAAACTTGCCATTGAATGAAAAGGTAGATAAACTGTGTGAATTGGTTGAGCAAATGAAGTTTGGAAAACTTGACCGCAATGATGTAAAATTGGTTTGTGAAACAAGTAGCACCTTGGAAAACAGAACATGTCCTTAATACAGCTCAAAATATTATCCTGGAATGCATGTTCAATCATGAGAGAAAAAAGAGAATTATTGCTTCAATATTGTGACAGAAAAGACATTGATATTTTTTGTATTCAAGAAACTTGACTAAAACCAAATATCATGAGCCCCTGCAAAGGTTTCAACATCTTGAGAAATGATAGAATAACAGGAAGAAAAGGTGGATTTATGATTGGAATAAGAAGTCATATTCATTATGAAGAATTGGACTTAGCAAGCCAGCAATCAATTGATAATGTAGTGGAAGTAGTTGGAACTAAACTGTTTTTAAAAAATGAAAAGAAAATGAATGTTATATGTGTATATAACCCATCTGGAAATAATGGACTGTTTGGAGAAAGGATAGATGAAATTATTAAAATGATACCAGTTGGAGAGGACCTGATAATATTGGGTGATATGAATGCACATAGTAAATCTTGGTGCAAGTGTAGAAATGTAAATAGTTCTGGAACAAGTTTAGAAAACTGTTTAATAAATAGCCCAATATGCTTAGCAACACCAGTTGGGATGCCAACTAGAGTTAATCCCCAGACAGGAGAGACAACAACAATTGATTTGCTATTATGCAATCCTAGACTCTATATCAAATTAAACATAGAATGTGATGCTGAAAGTGAACTGGCCAGTGATCACAACCCCATATTGTGCACTATTAATGAAGAAGTCCTTCCAAAAGGTAATAAGAGAAAGGGATTTAAAACTAAAAATTTTAACTGGTTTATACTCAGAGAAGCACTGGACGTGTTTGATGTGAAATCACTAACAGAGGAAGAAGTAGAATTATCTAGGAAAGTTGAAATATTTCAAGAGAAATTGATAGAAATAGCCAAAACTGTTGTACCATATAGAGAAATCAGCCGTCACCAAGGGTGTATCTGGTGGAATGAAGATTGTTCGAAAGCCAAAAGAGAATTCATTGCAAAAAAGAGAATATATAATCTGGTGAGAAATCTTCATAGCCTTATTGAAAAGAACAGAGCTTATGCTATATTTCGAAAAACAGTACTTGAAGCCAAGAAAAAATCATGGAATAACTTTATAAGCAAACTTGACTTTCAAAAACCAACATCCAAAGTATATGAGTTTATGAAAAAAATGAATAACAGAGCAACTGTAGGCCAGAGCAACCCACCTACTGCATCTGATAATAAGCTTCTTGTGACTGATGATCAAAAAGCTGATGCAGCTACCAAATTCATGAGCTCTACAATCAGCCGAGGAGATCCGGATATACAGAAGAAGACCAATATGGACACAAAAGTAAGTGACCTTGGAACACAAGGACAAGACAAACAATACAATAGACCATTCATTGAACAGGAATTAATGAATGTAATTAATAAGCTTCCAGATACATCTCCTGGACCAGACGAAATTTTGCCACAGTTCGTGAAGTCGCTCCCCAAATTGTGGATCAATGTACTGCTAGAATTAATCAATGGTATATGGAGGGAGGGAAAATTTCCTGATGTTTGGAAGTATGGTGAAGCAGTAATGCTACCAAAGCCTGGCAAAGACTTATCAAAGATTGAAAACTATAGATACATTACCCTTCTCCCTGTTTTGGGGAAAGTTATGGAAAGGATGGTGAAGAAGAGACTGGAAGCTGTGACACAACAGAAGAAAATTTTGAAAGACATTCAGTGTGGTTTCAGAAAAAATAGAAGTGCAGAAGACAGTCTTATGTGCCTCAAACAGGAGGCATTATATGCTTTGCAAAATGGGTGGATTTTAGCAGCGATTTTAATTGACATTGAAGGCGCTTTTGATAATATGCTTCATAGAAAAATGGTTGGAGGCCTAGTAACAGCTGGCATAAAAGGCCAAATGTTAGCATTTTTAAATGATTATTTAATAGGAAGAAAAGTTAAAGTGCGAGTTGGTGGAACAATTTCAAATATAACAGTGTTTCCTGAAAGAGGAATCCCTCAAGGATCAGCATTGGGGCCTGACATGTACAACATAGGATCATATGATATTCCTATCAACATGAAGGATGATGGAGGAGCTATTTTTGCAGATGACAATACTGCGTGGGTCATGGCGCGTGACACCTACCATATAAAGACCCTAATAACCCAGGTCATTGCAAAATTAGAAAAATGGTCCAAAGAAGCTGACTTAAAGTTTTCTGCAACAAAGACGAAGGCAATTGTTATCACTAGGAAAAGAATTGGAACCCTTCCGGATCTGTACTTAAGTGGCCACCCAGATGAATATGTTAGTGAAGCAAAAATACTAGGTGTAGCTGTTGACAATAAACTTACCTGGAAACCCCATGTGATGTATCTTAAATATACATGCTTGAAAAGACTCAATGTTATGAAGAGTTTGGCCTATATGGCTAGAGGATTACCAGCAGAGCCTTTGATCCAGTATTATATCAAATATGTATTGCCTAAAATGGAGTATTGCTCAACAATTTATGGCACAGCTTGTCACTCAACCATTGCAAGATTAGATGTAATCCAAAACTCAGCCATAAGAATTGCATTTGGAGCAAAAAAAACAGCACCTGTTAGTTTCCTTCTATCAGAAAGTGGTCTAGCAGACCTGGAAACACGAAGAAAGATCAGATTTTTAAAATATGTACAGAGGATTTGGTCTTTAGAAAATAACCACCCAGTTAAGTCAAAAATCATCAAACCTGGTCGCCAAGCAACTGCCAACACATCTAAAGCAAGAAATCAATCCAATTGTCTTGAAGCAGCATTAGAAATTTGTAAGAGTTTGATAAAACTCTTTTATATCAAGGAATTGATATAGTACTTTCCAAAATGTTAAGAGTTGGTGAAATAGGTGTCCCTCCACCATGGGAGGAAAACAGGATCAGTTCAAGATTAGAATTCAATATGGACCAAGATACTCCAGCGGACTTGGCATTCTGCATGATGATGGAAAAAGAGTACAAGGGATACCTTCCATTATTTACTGACGGATCAAAAGTAGATGAAATGAAGCATGTAGGAGCAGCGTTTTGGTGCCCTTTCAAAAATGTGTCCAAAAAATTCAAATTACCTCCAGAGAGCAGTGTATTCCTGGCAGAAGTGTACGCCATTAAGAAGGTGCTGGAGTTCATTGAGGAATCTGTTGAAGAGGACAAGGTTATCATTTGCTCTGATTCAAAAAGTGCTATTCAAGCAGTTGTAAATGCTAATACTAGGGCAAAACCAAATAGAGATGTCCTTATATGTTACATTAAACTACAAGACATATTAAAAAAGAAGAAAGTAGTTATTCAGTGGATTCCCGCCCACATTGGATCTCTGGAAATGAAATAGCAGATTTGAAGGCCAAATCCGCAGTTGAGTCAGGAACACTTGTAACCGACATGGACACTCCTTACGAAGTTATGATATTTGATAAAGTGATTAAAGAGATTGATCGTCAGGGTTTTAAAGCGAATAGAGATTTGACTGGGAATCTTTTTGTGACTATGAAAAAACAGAGAAATATAGAAACGAAGGTGTATAAAGGACTCACTAGATATGAAGCAAAGAAACTGTTTCGACTCCGATCACACCATGCTGGAGTTGGTTGTTACAAAACAAAATTTTTGGGACAGAGTGAGGAATGTCCTAAGTGTGGTGCATCAGAAACTATAGAACACTTGATGATAATTTGCCGTGAAAGCGAACAAGAAAGACGTGAAATAACCGAAATTTTCAGACAGAAGAAAGTGCAGTCGAACCTATATATGTTATTAGGAGGATTTGATAGTGAAGAAGAAAATTGTATGATAGTTAGTCTTGTCATACAGTTTCTGACAAGAATTGCAAGATTAAAGGACATTTGAATTAAAGTTTCAGGAAATACGATTTCCTCCTACTATTTATTAAGAAGTGAGAATCGACTTGCCATAGAACGTCCTCTAGGCTGAACAGCAAGAGGGGAGTTAACGTCAACGTCAACGTCAATAGTTTGAAGTTGCCAAGAAATAAGCTAAGGGGGTTTTATTCTAAACCCATTGAATTGAATTGAGGATTTAGCCAATTTGGTAATGCTTGGGATAATAATAAATCTTCAATTTCCTAGGGGAAGGGAACAACCCTGGTCCAAAATATTGAATTTAATAAGGCTTCTTGGAATGTTAAGGCCTTTTCAGGCTTTGCTTATAGGGGTTTTGGCCTACTAGGCCAAACTTCCTTGTCCATAACCTCTTTTTGACTAAAAATAGGCTCTAATACCATGTCAAAAAATAGTAGACTGTGCATAGTACTAGCCCACTTG
Source organism: Artemia franciscana (assembly GCF_032884065.1). Lineage (NCBI taxonomy): Eukaryota > Metazoa > Arthropoda > Branchiopoda > Anostraca > Artemiidae > Artemia > Artemia franciscana. The sequence goes on from NC_088867.1 coordinate 59,194,483, forward strand.
ATTCCCAACTCAGTAGTGTTTCCAAATATAGGCCTAATTTTTTATTACTATTAGGCCTGTCCAATCTAATATTATAGTTCTAGGTGAAATTCTAGTTAATTGACTTCTTGCTATCTCAGAAAGGGTTTAGGCTAGGAAAATGAAACTTTCAGGGGTGGGTCTACAGGCTAAAGTATGTCCCAGGAAGGTATTTTAAAGTACCCACTTCCACTTTTTCTCCCTCTAGAGGGCCCTGAAGTTTGTCTACATGACATGTCTACCTATTGAAATTGTGACAAAACAACATTTTACCTTAATTTTCAGTTACTGGTTGCTTTTTCTCTGCCTTTAGCTCTGAAAATTCAATTCCTGTAATTTGAGTAGAATTTTGAGCCATATCAATATTTTTTTTTCAAAATTTAGGAAACATATTTGCATATCTTTAAAACCTTATAAAATGGAAATGAGCAAAGTTATGAAGCTGAAAACAATTTTGTTGTACTTCAGTTAAGCAGAAGATCTATTTTGCAAGGTTTCACTTGGCCTCTGAGCAGAAATTGTTTGCCCAGGTAGAGTGGTTTCCTGAATGTACATTAGAATATATGATACAAAAAGTTTAGACTCATAAAAATGAATCATTGAAGGTCAGGGCCCCCTAGAGGGAGAAGAAGTAGAGGTAGTTGCTTCAAAATACCTTCCTGGGATATACTTTAGTCTGTAGATTCATCCCTGAAAGTTTCATCTTCCTAACCTAAACCCTTTCTGAGATAGCAAGAAGTCAATTAACTAGAATTTTACCTAGTTCTAGTTTAGGTACTATTTGCTATCTTGCAAAGGGGTGGCTTCATCATTTTTATTTTAGGGCAATAGGGGTCCAAATCTAGGGAGTAAAGAGACATGGGCTACATTATATTTTTTCTCCAAATTATGTGGGGGGGGGGGCAACTCTGCTCCTTCTCCTTCTAGAGGGCAGTGACCTTTGATGATCTCTAACAATCTTCATGTTAAGAAAGTAAAACATAGCAAAACAGTTCATCTGTTTGAATAAAATATAAGAAAAATTTTCAGCTTCACAACTTGGTTATATTTTAGATCAGGTGCTCCTCAAAAGGAAACAGCTGCATAAAATAAAAGTACTACCACTAGATACCTTACTGGCTTATTCTATTATCTTTTCATATACCCTTATCATATTCATGTTTGTTGTAATGTACCCCCCCCCACACCTCTGATGGTAGCCCTCTAATATAGCCTAGGCCTACTATACTCTTTATTGCTTTTTTTTGTAGTTTCATGTTCTGTATAACAGGTAGCTCTTGTCTTTTATCTTGACTTGACATAATATAGTTAAGCCTTAGTAATTACAATAGAACATAAAATGTACAAATGTTATTATTTTAAATGATTTATGAATATGAGTAACAATGGAGGGAAACATGGTAATCTAATTAATAGAAACATAATGCATATTACAAAGCAAGAATTCTGTTTCTCTAGTGTTCTCTTTGAATTTTGTATAGTATATATCCTTGGGAGCAATTTAAGGATTCAGTAATCTATGATACAGGTGAGGCCTTTGACATTTCTTCTTTTTTATAAGACCTGTTAACTGACAGTGTTAATGTTCTGAACAAAGTAATGATCCCATTATATACTACACCTTTTCCTACATTACTTAGGATGGTTTTTCTTGAAGCTTTGCCTGTTTGATCAAAATTATAGATTTTTCTCCCATGCCTTATAACTGGTGACAGCTATTTTGCATTTGCAATGGTGTCTACTTGTGAATTTTGAATTTTCACAAGTTTCTTGTGAATTTTACTGTTTGATTATTGTGCCTTAGCTTCAACTAACTCTTGATCAGAAATGTACATAAAAAGCTTGCACTTTGTGCCATCAACAGCAGACAAGCTCATGCTCATTAGTGACTTTAATAAAGATGTGGAATATTTTTCAGTGAAATCAGAAATATTACTGAATACTTTGCCAACCCATGCTGTTGCTGAAAAATCTGAGTTACACTTATGTTCTTAACTCTGGTAATTTTTTCATCTAGATCATGTTGTTTATTCAAGTGCTATTAAGCCATCTCTCATGCCAGTGCAAATTTATCAACAAGACTACAATTATTTATGGTACTTGTATAAAATAACCGCTACCTAATATTTTTCATCCAAGTAGAACCAAAGTATAACTGTTTTTTTTTTTGTCCTAATATTCTTCTAAAATTCTAATATTCTTTGTCTAAGTAGAACCTAAGTGCAGCATTATGGACTAACCCGGTTGTTTATGCTTATATTGCTTGTGCTTATACATTGCTTGCTTGTGCTTATGTTTATAACATTGCTTGCTTGTGCATATATTTTGTATTTGTTCTAGGTGCTTGGTTTTATAATAAACTATAAATAGTCAAATGCTACATGGTGTCAGACGTCATGGAGATCACCCACCCGTCAATAAACTGGAATGCAGACAACCTCAACTCAGAATGGACCACATTTGAAAACCACGCAAAGCTTATGTGCCAAGGCCCCCTTGCTGACAAGTCTGAGAAAGTACCATGTGCCTACCTCTTAATCTGGGTTGGTGCACAAGGCAGAGAAATCTTCAGCACGTTTGAGCTTGCGGATGAAGAGAAGGACAAAATCAAGATCTACTTCAAGAAGTTTAGAGACTATGCTGCCCCCAAAAAGAATCAAGTGTTCTCCCGCTATGTTTTTCAGAAAAGAGACCAGAACAACACAGAAAGTACTGACAAATACATAACAGAGCTCAAGATTCTAGTTAAACCATGTGGATACTTAAGTGAAAGTGAGATGGTAAGAGACAAAATAGTTAGTGGAGTCAGAAATCCTAAACTACGTGAAAAACTATTAGCCGTCGGTGACAGCCTTACTCTGGCCCAAGCTGTCACAATATGTCGAGCTCACGAGTCAACCCAAGCACAACTAAAGACATTCGAACAAAAGGAAATAAAACAAGAAGTGGATGCTGTTGCAAAGAGTCGCTCCAGCTTCTCACTTAAAAAAACAGAGTGCTACTTTTGTGGCGGAAATTACTCACCCCAGCATGTGTGTCCTGCAAAAGGGAAAACATGTGCCAAGTGTAAAAAACAAAACCATTTTGCAAAAGTCTGCAAAAGTAAGGCAGTGAATATCGTTGGAAATGAGGCCACAAACACTCCAGCATTCACCAGTGACCTGTACAACCAGGAAGAAACAGAGGTGTTCCTGTATGCCATCAACAAGGACTCCAGCAAGGATGAAATCTCTGCTGAGATTTCTGTTTGTGGGCAGATCCACATTGATTTCAAGATTGATACGGGTGCTCAGGTCAACATCCTACCTTCACAGTACCTGGACAAGCTGTCACCAAAGCCAAAGCTGCTGAAAGCCACGCAACGCCTCACCAGCTACTGTGGATCGACAATACCCTATGTAGGAGTCTGCAACATTCCTTGTCACTACAAAAATGGGCCTACACAGCAACTCACCTTTTATGTGGTTGAGTCAAACACCACACCTATAATTGGGTTTAAAGCAAGCAAAGACATGAACCTGATGAAGCTTGTTCTGAACATTGAAAAATCACCAGTCAGCAAATATAGTGATGTTTTCAAGGGTATAGGCAAACTCGAAACACAGTGTGAAATATACTTAAAAGACAATGCAACACCCACAGTACATCCAGCTAAGAAAATACCGCTAGCCTTAAAGCAGAAGCTCAAGACCGAGTTGGAGCACCTAGAAAGTCTCGATATCATCAAAAAGGTCAGTGAGCCAACAGACTGGGTTAATGCCATGGTCATGGTGGAGAAAAAAGATGGTGGTGTGAGACTATGCATCGATCCCTGTTGACCTGAACAAGGCAATAAAACGTCCCTACTATCCGGTCCCATCTTTCAATGATGCCGTTGCTGAACTGGATGGAGTGGCAGTATTCAGCAGGCTTGATGCCCGCTCAGGCTACTGGATACTCCCACTTTCCACGCGATCCTCCTACTATACAACCTTCAGCACTATCTACAGCCAATACAGATGGAAGAGATACCCCTTCAGCCTAGTGTCTGCGCAAGACGAGTTCCAGAAAAAAATGGAAGAGGCGTTTGAAGGATTGGAAGGTATCAGAATACTTGTAGATGATATTCTGGTATATGGAAAGAACCGCGAGGTGCACGACCAGAGACTATCCGCCGTTCTTAGAAGAGCCAGAAAAAAAGGAATCCGCTTCAACAGTGAAAAATGCGAATTTTCCAAAGACAAAGTCAAGTACTTTGGACATATCATTAGCAGAGACGGGATAAAACCAGACCCAGAAAAGATTAGGGCTATACAAGACATGCCAAGCCCACAGTCTAAAGAAGAGCTACAGACACTATTAGGAATGCTCAACTTCCTATCAAAATACATACTCGACCTATCCTCGAAAAATAAGCCACTGAGAGATCTTACTAAAGCCACCGATTTCAGATGGGAAACCGATCACGAAGCAAGTATGAAAGAGATCAAGAGCTGCATTTCAGAAAATCTAGCTTTCTTCGACCATAAATGCATAGTAGTCGAACTCAAGGTTGACGCTTCAAAGCATGGACTTGGAGCTGAGCTCTCCTCAAATGGGAAGATCGTAGGATTTGCATCTAGGGCCCTTAGCACGACTGAACAGAACTATTCTCAACTAGAGAAGCAACTGTATGCGATCGTGTTTGGGTGCAAACACTTCCATCACTACATCTATGGAAGAAAAACCATCGTGACAACAGATCATCGCCCATTAGAGACCATTTTATCAAGACCACTCCATACAGCACCAGCACGACTACAGCGAATGATGATTCAGATCCAGCCATATGACATCAAAGTACACTATAGCCCGGGGTCAGATATCCCAGTCCCAGATGCACTCTCTCGACTACACCTGCCAGACGTTGATACCAAAATGCAGAATGACATCGAAGTTTTTGTGCATACAGTGATGAAATCCTTGCCAGTGAGCGACTCCAAACTAGACGAAATACGCCGCGAGACAGAAAAAGACACTCAACTCAAGGCAGTCAAAGAACTCATACTCAAAGGATGGCCCGGTACACGCCAGTCGTGCCGAACAGATGCCGTTCGATTCTGGAATATCAAAGACGAACTAGCAATCCACGATGGGTTAGTTTTGAAAGCTCAACAAATCATCGTACCCCATCCTCTCAGAACCAACATAATTCATCAGCTACACTCAGCACACCTTGGGATCGACAAAACCAAACAGTGCGCCCGGATGATTGTGTACTGGCCAGGGATGAACGCTGACATTGAGTCCTTCGTCCAAAATGTGAAACATGTGCTAAATTTGCAGAAAATAATCAAAAGGAACTGTTGATTAGCAACCAGCCGCCCTCACTCCCATGGCAACGCATTGGCATTGACCTTTTCGACTGGAACAAGACCTGCTATCTCATCACTGCCGACTATTATAGCAGATACTTTGAAATAGACAAAGTGTCAAGTCAGACATCAACCGCAATCATTGACAAACTGAAAGCCAACTTCGCACGTTTCGGAATCCTCGGCTGATAACTTCAGACAACGGCTCACAACTTTTCTCACAAGAGTTCCGAGATTTTGCGCAAGAGTGGGGAATTAGTCTGAAAACCTCCAGCCCCATCTATCCGAGATCAAACGGTCTGGTGGAGAAATCAGTACAAACCTGCAAACGGATACTAACCAAAGCGAAAGAAAGTGGAAACGACCCACATATTGCACTTCTAGAATATAGAAACAGCCTAGTTGACAGCCATGCCTCACCTGCTCAACTCCTCATGAGGCGCCAGCTACGGTCAGTCCTACCATCAACATACAACCAGCTAAAACCAAGAGTCACCCCCCTTCAGACCTTCCCACAACACAGATCGAAGGAACAGGAAAGACAGAAACGCTATCACGATAAGACTGCGAAACCGCTGCGTGAACCTCAACTGGAAGACCAAGTTTTTATCCAGAAGAAAACAAACGGCCCCTGGACCAAAGCGAAAATCATATCATGCCATGATAACCCCAGATCATACGTAGTGGAGACAGAAGACGGTTCCAGGCTGCGACGAAATAGAGTCCATATCTCCCGCCATTCCTTTCCTGTAGCTAAGGAAGAGGTCAGAATCCAGCCCACCACACAGGACAAAAGCAATGATATATCCCATCCCATCTTAACCGAATCACCCCAGCCAATCCGCACAGACATCGAAACCTCGCCAAGAAATGTTCCGTTACCAAGAGAAGAAGGTGAACCTTCTGACCCACCCCTTGTCGCACCAACCATCGTTCCTACGCCTGAAAATGCCGCTCCCGACTGCCCAGCCACAGGGACTAAATCCCCTACCACTACATCAAAGGTGATGCCGCACACCCGCAGCGGCAGAGTGGTTAGGCCGGATTTGTAGGCAGACCGCCTTTCATGAAAAGAAGGGAGATGCAGCATTATGGACTGACCCGCTTGTTTATGCTTATATTGCTTGTGCTTATACATTGCTTGCTTGTGCTTATATTTATAACATTGCTTGCTTGTGCTTATATTTTGTATTTGTTCTAGGTGCTTGGTTTTATAATAAACTATAAATAGTCAAATGCTACACTAAGCAAAACCAGTTGGGCAGTGTAAAGCTAGAAAACAATTCTTATTACATAATATGCAGAATATTTGGATCTAACACATTATGCATGCATACCCACTATACTTTACCCCCCCCCCCCTAATGTGTAAATATATAGCCCAGATTTATTTCTAAAGTATTATACTTTTATCTTACTTTGATATATTTCATTAGGATTGAGCATCAGAGAAACATAGGTTCTACTTATGAAGAATATTAGATAGGGGGTGTTTCATACAAGTACCTCAGTCATGATTAAGCTCTTTACTCAGTTGCCTAAAGAAAGACATACAAAAGATCATTATAAAAAGCTTCATAGCTCGTAGTTAACCACAGAATTGGACAAGACTTTTTTTTTTAGCCTAATAGTCATCACTGATTGGAACTGTTTAAGCAAGGAGACTGTGCCTCCAACCACAGCCAAAGTTTTCATTAGATTCGATAAAAAAAATGGGAGGCCAAACCTTCAAGATACAACCAGAGTTGCCAATCATTTGTGTCTCATAATAGTTATTAATATGTATATGTATATAAAGGTGTTGAACTGAGCTTCTGATGCTGCTTGTCAAACCCAACCAACTTGCATACTCTATCAGAAATTGACATTGCACTCCAGTATCTACTCAAAATTACAGAAGATTGGTCCCCTTGATCATACCTTTCTGTTGTCACTGTTATCAGGTGGAATTAAATTGCACTTATCCTAGTATTCTCTTAATTGGAAGGTCTGTCACTGGGGTGTAAATACTGTTGCAACCCTCTTTATTATATATTTTGTGTAAAGTGTTATGTAAAGTAGTTACCTTCTCAACAACAGAGCTTAACAGATCCAGTATTGGACATTATTTCACTCTAAAGGGCAAATTGAGGTAATTTGCCACTGTCATTCAGTGTTCAGAAAAATTCTTCTATGGCTTTTAGAAACAACAAGTAGCTTACTATGAATGACTGGAAGAGAGCTGACATGGTACCATAAAATGTATTTCTGCTCTAGCTAATTTATCATCTACAGTCCATGTTCCTTACCATTTCTTGCATTCTTCTTTGCCCATTAATGAAAGAGATAAAGAACATTGAATATTGTTATTGTATTATTTCTTGTTTGAAGCCTGTAGAAGAATATGAAGTGCATTGAAATCAAACATTAAAGCTAAAAGTTGGATGCCTTTCTTGATATTGGATCCTTATTTAAAGAATATAAAGTATAACAATATTTTTGCCTTTGAATTTGGGTTTATTGTGGCAGGTATTAAAAAGGTGTTGTTTTTTAAATGAAGAAGCCAACTAATCTCCAGAATAAAAAATCCTCTTTGTTCACTGCAGTATAAGGGCTTTGACTTTCCATGCTGGCAGAAGAATAGAAAGGTAATATATTATCACATAATCTGTGGATAACATTTTACCTGAGAAGCAATTTGATTTTAAAAAATGCTCTGTATAAATTGAAAAATTGAATTGCCATTCAGTATTGTATTTTTAGTCAGTTATCCTTTCGCCATTACTCTGAGAGGGTGTTCATATTTTAGTTTTTGCGTTTGTTTTAAGGTTAGGTTTTTATATTATCTGGATTTTTATCAGTAGTTTTTATTTTATTATTGTACACTGAGGACAGTCAAGCAGAGGTCTCGACTGAAATATTTGTATTGTAATCTACATTTTCCCCTGGCTTGTATTATCCTCATTTCTCTCTTCTTTACTGTTTGTTTTTTCGTTTTAAATTTATTCTTTTGCATATACCATTGGTTTTGCTGGTAAAAAGCTGCTTACCTGGCACAAGCGTTTGATGCATGTTTCAAAGTTTGTTCAAGGCAGCAGTGAATTTTTCAGTGAAACTTAGTCTTTTATGGCAGAAAAGGCTTATAAGCAGTCAAGCCTGCATTTATCCAACCTTACACTCCTTTGCTAGGTGTTGTTTTGTTTCTGTAAGACTGTTACTCCATTTTCCTCAAACATTACAAAAATTCTTGTTGGGAACTAGGACTAATCCATTGAATTTGGCTTGAGTGTTAAGACCTGAACTTGGAAGCTAGCTGTAAGGACTTCCCCCTTGAACAATTTTTACAATATTTTTTCTGCACACCTGCATATTACAAAGTGAAACTTAAGAATCAAGAAATGAACAGAAATCCCTATTAAGGAAAATAAACTAGCTAGTAATTATTTTAGTTTTAGTAGTTTAAATATTTGATTATCTTCTTAATGAGCTTCTCAGTGCTACAGACAATAAAAATCAAACCAACATCAATAAACATATGTGAAGAAAGGAAGTGACAAAATTTATTTTATCTGCATTTCTGCATTCATGCCAACCGTATAATTTACCTTTGAGAAAAAATTGACAAAACTAAAGAACTGAAATATCAATGCAAAGCCCAAAATATCCTAATCAAATGTCATCATGTTATAGCATTGTTCAAATAAAACGTATTTTCATATTGATTATCATTTTAAATTCATTCTTTGTTTTTCTTTCCATTTTTAAACCAATGTTATCTTTGCCTTTTGTATTAGTATAGCCATACTAATTATTTTCCTCTACCATACGTGTGACTACCAATGAAAAAAAAAAATCTAATGTTGCCTATGTTTGTATGTTCTCTGGAGTAGTTGCATCTTGGTCCAGCTTTGTCTGGTGGTTGAGACAGGTATCCATGGTATTCTACCTTCTACTCTTTACTGGTTTCAATCTGTTTATCGACAGTGGTTTCCATGTTGTAGATGCAGCCATGGCCATGGTATTCTACCTTCTATTCTTTAGTGGTTTTAATATATATATATCTACAGTGGTTTCAATCTATCTATCTACAGTGATTTCAATGTAGTAGATGCAACCATGTCCATGGTATTCTACCTTCTATTCTTCAGTAGTTTCAATCTATCTATCTACAGTGGTATCAATCTAGTAGATGCAGCCATGCCCATGGTATTCTACCTTCTACTCTTTACTGGTCTCAATCTATTTATCTACAGTGGTTTCAATGTAGTAGATGCAACCATGTCCATGGTATTCTACCTTCTATTCTTCAGTGGTTTCAATCTAGTAGATGCAGTCATGCCCATGGTATTCTACCTTCTACTCTTTACTGGTCTCAATCTATTTATCTACAGTGGTTTCAATGTAGTAGATGCAACCATGCCCATGGTATTCTACCTTCTATTCTTCGGTGGTTTCAATCTATCTATCTACAGTGGTTTCAATCTATCTATCTAAAGTGGTTTCAATCTAGTAGATGCAACCATGACCATGGTATTCTATTTTCTATTCTTCAGTAGTTCCAATCAATCTATCTACAGTGGTTTCAATCTAGTAGATGCAACCATGACCATGGTATTCTATTTTCTATTCTTCAGTAGTCCCAATCGATCTATCTACAGTGGTTTCAATCTAGTAGTTGCAGCCATGCCCATGGTATTCTGCCTTCTATTCTTCAGAGTGCTTCTCGTAATAAATATAATTGGCCTATTTACTTTTGTGTGCTCAATATTTCCAAGTCCTTTGATTCGGTTAATCATTTTTAGTTTTTGCATTCTTTATTCTTTAATATTATTAATATTTCTATAAATAACAGAGATATAAAACTCCATGAAAAAAAATCAAACAAGATTGCAGTCAGTAGAGAGAAAACATGAAAAACTAAAACAATGCAGATATTTCACCTGTATGCTAACTAGACATCCTCAGCACAACACAAAAAGAAAAGAAAAACACTAAATTAAAAACAAATAAAACCACCACCAATATTAATAAATACAATTGCTGCAACTAATCCACATAGAGAAAAGAAGCTATTAGAGTTACTTCAATGAGAACATCAAAGCAACTGAGGAAAAAATATAAAATTGAAACTAAGAGAACTATTCTGTTGCGAAATAATCTTTTTGCTTGTTCATATTGAAGCAACTCTTTTTTATTGAGTAGGTAATCTGGTCCCATGGTGATTTTGTAAAATCTTAATTCCCTTATTGACTATTGGCTCATTTTCAAAAGACAATCATAAATTGGATCAATATTTAAATTTCCCATTTCCCTATTTATTGAAAGATTAGTAAACATATGTTTTTTTTTATTTCTATAGCCTCTCTTGTCCACTAAGAAAAACCCTTATTGTTAGAAATAGTCGTGGCCTCATTAAATTATATAAAATGTTCAGGATGAAAGAATGTATGTTCAGCCAGGGGTGAAACAGAAGTTTCAGAAGGCTTGTTTAATTGTAGGTCTTTTTTCTAGTGAGTTGCAATGTTCAATAAATCTCTCAATAAATTGTTTGTGATTTCTACCAATATAAAACTTTCCATAAGAACAAGGAATTCTATACACCCCACAAACTGTTTGATTTCTTCAAATTAGAAGTTGCTTGAATACTTCTGAATATACTGTACCTTGAGCTATTTTTATTTTTTTAATTTAGCCAACATTTTGTACCCAGCCTATACTAGTTATAGGTAAATCAAAACAAAGTCTCCCAAAGTCGGCAAGTTAAATAATGAAAGGTTTGCACATATTAGCCTTTACCTGAATGTTGAAAATGTACATGATTTTCTTTTGGTTCCTGTTCCTCTTCCCCCTCTCCCTTTTTTGAAAAGAAACTCCATCCCTTCTTTCTTATCTTTCTGGTGGTTTGATATTAACATTAACATACTACTTTTTTAGATTCTTTCCGTTCACAGCTACTTTCCATCTCTAGGTTGAAAATTAGAACTGATTACTCAAATACTGTTGTAATAGAGAAAAATATAATTAAAGTTGTGTGTAAAATTATTATTTTTTTTTATAGTGGTTCAGTTTTAGGCCAATATATTTCTGGGTTTTGCTCACTTTTAACAAAGAACTATCCTTCTTCTATTTGTAGGCCTATTCTGTATTTGTGTTTATGTAGATTTTTGCTTTTTCTTCTGCTTTGTTACTGTAAAATAAAACAAAATTTAAAACATGGATTAAGTTTTTGGAAAAGTTCTGTAGCAAAGGAATGGCTGTCAGATATTAGCATTAGTCAATTACCATATTTCCAAGACCTTGAATCTGTGGTTGTTTAAAAAACAATTTTGTCTGTTCTTTATTCCACTGTTTATATCATTGTAATAGGGGGGGGGGGCTAGGGATTGATTGTAAAACTTAAAACCATGAAGTGTATAAAATACAAAATCTAATGGTACTACTTTTATTTATTAAGATGTTTATTCTATAAAGCCCCTAATCTAAGATGTCACTCATAGTTGGGATTTCTTATTTCCCCATTTCAAAATCCCAAGATATTTCCTTGAAATTGATCAGTGTCTCTGGGAATGTATATTTGTTTTGAAAAAAGTTATAAGGAGTTTATATTTTGGGTCTTATTTTATTTTAACAAGATTTTCTCAAAATATAAGAGTAGATTTAAAATTACTTTACAGCAAAAATCCAGAACACGTCCAGGACGGCCCCCCTCCAAATGGGCAGTATATCTATGGGTCTCATTGGAAACATTTTGTTGTGGCTGCATTTTTTTAAGTATGGTAGCAGTAATAGTAAATACGATAATGATGGAAGCAGTAGGAGTGATTGGACCACAGGTTTTAACAGCTGTAGTTGTGACAGTATTACTACCATAACTAGGAGATGTAGTTGTAGTCCTGAAAGTTGTAGTTGTGCAATGAAAAATGTGGCATCTTAGGGGTAGGATGGTAAAAGTAGTATTACTAGTTTGCGCTTACATTAGTAGTAGTGGTCAGGATAGAAATTACATTTATCCATTCCATTTGTAAAACTTATGGAAATTAGTTGCTGTTTGCTGAGTGTGTAGATTATATATATCTTAGTAGTAGTGGTCTTAGTAGTAGTGGTCAGAATAGAAATTACATTTATCCATTCCATTTGTGAAACTTATGGAAACTAGTTGCTGTTTGCTGAGTGTGTAGATTATATATTTCTTAGTAGTGGTCCTAGTAGTAGTGGTCAGGATAGAAATTACATTTATCCATTCCATTTGTGAAACTTATGGAAATTAGTTGCTGTTTGCTGAGTGTGTAGATTATATATATATCTTAGTAGTAGTGGTCAGAATAGAAATTACATTTATCCATTCTATTTGTGAAACTTATGGAAATTAGTTGCTGTTTCCTGAGAGTGTAGATTATATATATCTTAGTAGTAGTGGTCTTAGTAGTAGTGGTCAGAATAGAAATTACATTTATCCATTCCATTTGTGAAACTTATGGAAATCAGTTGCTGTTTGCTGAGTGTGTAGATTATATATATCTTAGTAGTAGTGGTCTTAGTAGTAGTGGTCAGGATAGAAAATACATTTATCCATTCCATTTGTGAAACTTATGGGAATTAGTTGCTGTTTGCTGAGTTTGTAGATTACATATATCTTCGTAGTAGTGGTCAGGATAGAAATTACATTTATCTATTCCATTTGTGAAACTAATGGAAATTAGTTGCTGTTTGCTGAGTGTGTAGATTATATATATCTTAGTAGTAGTGATCTTAGTAGTAGTGGTCAGGATAGAAATTACATTTATCCATTCCATTTGTAAAACTTATGGAAAGTTGCTGTTTGCTGAGTGTGTAGATTATATATATCTTAGTAGTAGTGGTCTTAGTAGTAGTGGTCAGGATAGAAATTACATTTATCCATTCCATTTGTGAAACTTATGGAAATTAAGTGCTATTTGCTGAGTGTGTAGATTATATATATCTTAGTAGTAGTGGTCTTAATAGTAGTGGTCAGGATAGAAATTACATTTATCCATTCCATTTGTGAAACTTATGGAAATTAGTTGCTGTTTGCTGACTGTGTAGATTATATATATCTTGTTTTAGGATACCAGGATGATAATTTTAGCCCATTTCAAGAACTATTAAGTACCGACTTTGAATGAAATGAAACACCATGCATGAACTGTGTGTTTGGGATAATTATTTGATCATTAAATGCCATTTACTGGATAAATACTGGATAATCAGGAATCAAAGGGGAACAAGATTATGCATTTCTAAAGGCGGGGAAGGGGTTGGCTCTCGGATCCTGTTGTGAGTCCTTCATTCATACAAAAATAACATTTTAGAGACCAAAAAATCCTTCCATGCTGATTGAAGTGAAAATTTAAAGTCGTTTGCTAAATTCACATTCTATATCTTGCAACTTTTGTCCCAAACTTGCAATTATGGTGTTGGGAAGTTAAATACCAACTTTGGCATTAAATCAACCACCATGTTCGAGGTGGGTAGACTACCTACCGTTCTTTGTTTAGTTGAGTTAGTCGATTATTTAAGATAAGCTGCTTAAGGATCCCTGAACAGCCATTAGCTGAAAAAGGTATTACATCTATGTACTTCTGAAATTGGGGGAAGGGTCAGGTCCATACTTTAGGGACCTCAATGATGCAGATGAAAATACCCTCTAAATCTTTGACTCAGACCTATAATCAGATACCATTTGAAACATGTTTTTATTTTATTTTAGTGTGGGACTATTATCTTGTCATTTAAGACAAATCCTAACTGATTCTTGATCTATCAGGAGTCAGAAGAGGTGTAATTTGCCTATCCTTATGAAGTTATAGGGGAGGAGGTTTGGGCTACTGGGCCATATGATTATAACTACTATACAAGGCATAACATACACACTCTACTTAAGTTTATCAATTTTTTAAATGGATATTTTCCTAACTTGGTATCATATCTAGGGGGCTGCAAACAATTATGTTGCTAAAATTTTTATTTTAGCCATGTTTGCAACTAGTGACTTCAAAACACTTAATAAAAAGCTTTTTGATGTATGGGTTGTTTGGGGCCCTGTTTCTACAATTATGTAGAATAGACCTTTGTATGATCCTGATTCCAACAGTGTATAACACGCCTACGTTCCTTCTAAATCAATCTATAAAGCCTTGATACCCTACAAAGTAGGCTTACTGCTTAATTTATGGCCCTGGCCTAGAAGACGTACAAGTCGTGTTGCTTCTAGAAGTGTATTTCATCCTTGTCAGTTATTTGACCTGATACCATAGTTGCATGCTTGTTCAGGAGTGCAAAGGATTTGAAAAGTTTTGTTGGATATTCTCTGATTGGTTTCATCACTTAAGCAGTCAATCAAACTTCAAAATTTACATTGGAAAGGACCCTTTCTCAGCTCTTTAAAATCATCCATTCTGTCAAACAGTTCGTGGTAACGAACTGTAGTAAGGAGCAACCCGGCTCAATAGTAACCGAAACTCTAAAAAACGGAATTTTGATATCAATAGTTACATCAAAAGAATCGCATTTTAATGCTCTCTTCAACGCCTCGCTCTTTACGCTAAAGCTTTTAAATTGTTTTAAAAAGTAGAGTCGTGACAAAGAGTCAAGCTTTAGCGTAAAGAGCGGGGCGTTGAGGAGGGGACAACCCCTTTCATATACGGAATAATTTCTGCGTTTTAAGGAAAAAAATAAATAATAATATGTGGTAGGAATCTATCAGGTCTTGTGTACTTGTATATTTGACCAGCCTGACAATAACAATTTGCTTTTTTGTAATTTGCAATTGTTTGAAGATTTATTGCAATGATGTAGATGACCTGTATAATAGACTGCTACTAACCCTGGCCTGAGAAAAGGCAACATCTTTTTGTCTGGTTGGCCCAGATATTTTGCTTCTAGCAGGTCACTCTTGTTTCTCAGATTTCACTGGAAGACTGATACTAGGATTATGGATAGACCCGCCTGTACTGACCAGGTGGCTGTCTAGTAGCTGTGGCCATATGATTTGGAATTTTTTGTCTAGTTTGGACATAGTAAAAGTTTAAAATGTCTGTCCATAGTGTCCATGTCTGTCTATAGTTTAGTATGTTAGTATGTATACTTATTATACTGAAGTATGATGGTTTAAATGGAGCTTCCAGAAAAAACTTTAATATGGTACCTTTATAGGTAAAATATTTGCGAAAAGCTGCGTTGTTAGTGGTGGAGGGGGAGTGTGACTATTATTTCAGCCTTATGTGGCTTGGTGCTGCAGTGATTTATTAGCAGTAGTAGTAATAGTAGTAGTAGACAGGTTTAATAGCAAAACTTGACAGCTATCTCTGATTTGTGTTTCTTTACAACACATTCAAAATCAAACTACACTTGTAAATGCAAATCAAACAGATCAATCAAACTCTTATTGTACATTTTGACGAAAACCGGGACGAAAGAATTACCATATCGCTTTGTTCTTGCTTTAACGGGAACTAACTTATCTTACTTAACTTAGTGCATAATGGCAGTAGGACTTTGTCAGGGAATTTATGTGATTTGCTGTGTCTTGACAGTTAAAAAGCATCAGCTGTTCACACCTAACGGCACAGCTGTCTAATAAGAACGTTGAGCGGAATCTGTTATAAACATTTTCTGAAAAAGCAATTGTTTTGAAAATTGACCACACATCCACTGTCCTAATCAACTCAGTAAAGTAACATTGACAACATCCCCATTATGTTTACAGTGGATGATTGGAAACGTTGATATTTTTTATTGAATTTTTAAGATTGGTTATTTGTAATGATGATAAATATAGATACACCCCCACCTGACCCTTGGGAGAGGGCCTGGGGCTTAAAACCCATTGATACAACAACGATTTGTTAATGGTTGTTTGTCATACAAGAAAAATACAATTACTGTCGTAAGCATTGCCATTTCTCCACTCTCTTTTGGGGGTTTATTTTCATTGTTTTAGGCCTTATGTAATGTTATATTTGGATAATTGAAAGGAAATAAAACTTGCTCTAATAGCCCAAAACTGTAATAGTTATGCACTAAATAAAAAAACAACATCATGACTCTGTCTAATTGAAGATTCTATTTAAACGATTAGGTACTCCTTCCATGCCTCAATTAGTAACTGAGAAATTTTGACCGGCACCCTTGTACACATTGCATGTTCCATATACACAGTGTACAAGGGAAAATAAATGAATCTAGTAAGAAAAAAATTGATAGATTTTTGGTGTTTATCTCGCGATGTTTGCATACTCTCACATCAACCCTTTATTGCGTATTAGATTAGAAAAAATCTTAACTTTTTTCAGATAAAAGTAAAGAGCAACGTTAAAGCTTAAAAAGAATATGAATGCACATTTTCAAAATTTTACTCTTTATCAAAGTAATTTGAGAATGAATGTGCTCATTAAAGCACATTCGCTTAATGGATAATTTTCAATAAACGGTAAAATTACCAGTTTCAGTTACTTTAAAGACATTAGGTAAATAAAAACAAAATATCTGTTATCCAATATTTGTTATCTAATATATTTTTAAGAAAACGCAAGTTACAGATGGTTAAGTACTTCTAGCAAAAAAAAAATAGCTGAAAAAGAAAACAATTTCTGTTAGTTATTTATCTACTTGTTATTCAGTACGGTAATTTTCTAAAGAAAAAAAGAGGCATAATCATGTGGGAATGTGCCCTTAAAAACTAATAAAAAAATAATGGCTGCTTAGTCATATTTTTTTTTTTGGTTTTACGACATTCATTAGTAAATTGGGCAAAAACATTTTTCTGCAGAAAATAGTAGTTAATTGAGGCTCGGTATTGCTTGGCTCTTTAAAAGGGCCCTTGAATAAAAGAAAGGAAAACTATTTGGACGAGCCTTCGTTCTGTTTTACAATTGTTGATTGGACAAAATAATCCCTGAAAAAAAGTGTACTCCTAAAGGTGGTTTTTATGGGAGATGATAATGCTAAAAATAATTTTTTTATATAACAAGCTATTCAATTTGCGTTAAAATTTTTCAAGGGAGCATGGGCTTGTTTGACATATTCGTGTGTGATTCCCTTTGCCTCTTTACTCTGCAAATTTAAACCTGGGAATTTAATATCCTATTTTAAACTCCAAATTTTTGCACATTAAAAGGAGAGGTGTCCCCTAAAATCTATATTATATAGTTAGTCAAATATATTCCTTTAAAGATAAGTCTGCAAACCAAGATTAGAATATTAGAAGTTACAGTGGTCAAGTATGGCTCTGAAGCATGGGTGTTCCAAAAAGCGGATGTTCCATTCCTAGATGTTTTCCAGAGAAATTGCCTATGCATTGTTCTGGGTACCCGGCTGACTGACCGTATTTCAAACAGCAGGCTGTACGAAAAATGTAATTCAATCCCGGTTTCTAGGGCTATAATGAAAGAAAGGTAGAGATGGCTAGGTCACATTTTGCAGATGAAGGATGACAGATTGCCAAAGATTGTCCTTTTTGTCCTTTTGTCCTTTTTGTCCTTTTGGTCAACCTTCTAGGGCTAAATAGGTCTTCCTTGTCATGACTAGGAGAGTGTCATAAATAAAGATTCAAAGGAAATAGGAACATCCTGGGAGGGTGTAAAGAGGGAGGCTTTGAGTAGATTGGATTGGAGGAGCGTGCGTAGCTATGGTGGCCTCAGGCGGCTTGGTGTTGCGGTGAATTATTATTATTAGTAGTAGTATTCCTTTAAATGAATGGAGACTATGGGCTTAGTTACACCTTCCATATTTATTTGGATGGCTGATAGGAAGCTTGAAAATTAAGACATAAAAATGAATTCATTGAGGCTTCAAGTCCCTCCCCTTAAAAGAAAAAATATCCATTGCTCCTCCATCATCTTTATAGTTGGTCTGCACCTCAGCAGTATTGTATATAAATGAATAAATTTTAAATGGAACCTGTAAATATTTGTCTAAAAATTGTTGTCTGTATTTTCCTATAATAACTAAATTACTAAATAAAATAACTAAGTTACTAAATACATAATAATTAAATCATTAATAAAAATGTGATATAATAAATAGCTTCGTATAAACTGCATATAGGCCTATTGATTGAACCGAATTTGCCTCCAAGCAGCAGTAAGTCCTCAGAAACTGAGAAATCGTTTACATAGTAACGAAGATAAAAGAAGTCCGGCCAAGTGAGAGTGCAGAAGTACTTACAAAAAAAGTAATTTGCTAATTTATTACATTTTTATGCAGATGAAATAAAATCAGAGTATTGTGAATAACAGTATGACCATTCAACAGTTCATAGGGAGCATTAAAACTGTCCACCATAAACTTCGATTCATTTCGTCTTATTATGTTTTCAAAAAGTTTTGCCAAAACTTTTCAATCAAAACTTTTCAAATTCAAAAGAATGAAGCGATTTTTAATGTAATGTTTGCTTGTTTATTTTTGAGTATGATCAATAGGGCTCCCAGGCTTGTGTTTAGGGTAAATCTCCTCCTTTGCATGTACTTGTGACACTTTGTTTTTTTTTCCTGATGACAATTATCATTTGTAATAATTGATTCTTAATGATTATTTGTGTTTTAAACCACCAGATAATAAAACATTTTGGTCTTTTCTTGTAATATAAGTATATAAAATTCTGAATTATTAATTTTTTTTGTCTATTTCGAGCATAAATGAGATGAATTTATATTGAGATAATAATATATAATTGACTATATTTAATGACCATTAGCTTCTGCAATGCTCCCTTTATCGGCTTCTTTGTTAGCCTTTCGTTGGATATAAATTAAATATGAAGCCTATAGATATGTATTAACTGATGGTTTTTTTTTCTTTCAGGTTAATTCAGCAAGATGAAAATTTGTTTTTTGGCGTGTATATTTTGTTTTGTATATTTGCCTTGTTCCAATGGATTTCTGATGCCAGTATCAACTTATTTAAAAACTAAATGGCCAGATTATCCTCTAATCTTAGAGATAAGTG
The DNA here is from genome assembly GCF_032884065.1 of Artemia franciscana. NCBI lineage: Eukaryota > Metazoa > Arthropoda > Branchiopoda > Anostraca > Artemiidae > Artemia > Artemia franciscana. The sequence continues at coordinate 59,213,778 of NC_088867.1, forward strand.
AGTTTTTGAATGATGAAGATCCATCGTTTTTCTGGTCATTTGTTGACTCCATTGGTAAGGCTGGATATTATGACCATGAATGGAGTGATAAAGAAAAATATGATTTTCTTATAAGTGAAGCTGGACGTTATCTTACTAAAGACACATTAGAATTGTTGAAATTTAGTATTTCCATAAGGGCTTATTCCCCCAAAATAGCAATGTATCATGAAATTGCAAGTCAAAAGAATTATCCAGTTGGATGTAGTACATTCGTGGACATCAATGGAATTGGGACTTGTGATCATCATCAACTAGATAGAGCTATTGCTATTGCTCAGGATATACCCAAAGCTGAAACATTTGTTATTGATCATGTTTATCCTGGGCCCTCAATACCCGAAGGAAGATCAAGACCTGTTGTTGCAATTCTCTATGGTGAGATTGGAACTCCTGAATTTGGTGTCTTTCATCAGGTTTTGCGGGCTCTTGCAAGGGTTGGAAGGGTTGATTATGTATTAAGACATCATATATTTCATCCATCGCATGAACGGACGAGACTCTCTGGGTATGGGGTTGAGCTGCAGATAAAGTCAACTGAGTATAAAGCTAGTGATGATTCCCAAGTAATTGGAAATGCCACATATGAAGACATAGGGCAAAAGCTAAAAGACGAAGATGAGGTTGAAGGATTCCTCTTTGAGCAGCTGAATAAGCTACATCCTGATAAAACTGATAAGCTGCTAGAGTTAAAGACAGAATTGTTGATTGAGAATTCTGACTTCACACCAATGAAAGTCTGGCAGCTTCAAGATTTGAGCAATCAAGCAGCTGCTAGAATTTTGGAAACGTCAAAGGAAGAACAACTCAAGACCCTAATGACAATTTCCCAGAATTTTCCAATTCAAGCCAGGTCATTAATAAGGACTAAAGTACCAGAGAAATTTCGGAAGGAAATGAAAAAAAATCAAGACCTATTTCGAGACTTGTATAATCTTTCACCTGGTGAATCAGCTCTATTTTTGAATGGTCAGTACCATGACATTGATTCTTTAGATATTTTCACATTATTTGATAATATTAAGGGTGAGCTCAGGCTAATGGATGCATTTCACAAAGTTGGAATTAATGGTTCCAAGATTCACGAATTGCTTCTATTAAAAGTGGATAATGATCAGGAGTATCAAATTGACATTCGCGACTCGGCTGTACGATATGTTAATGACATAGAATTAGATGTGCAGTATACTCGATGGCCTTCGACCATCACTGAACTTCTACGGCCCACTTATCCAGGCATGATTAGATCCATCCGAAAAAATGTGAACCACTTAATTTTTGTTGTTGATCCAAGCGATATTAATGTTAGACCACTAGTCAAATTTGCCGAATCCTTTCTGTTGCATAGTGTTCCCATTCGAATTGGTTTTGTTTTTGCCGTCAATTCCTCTGATACAGCCTCTGGAGACACTGACCCGGGAGTGGCAATACTAAATGCATTCAATTACATTGCTGAAATCAATGATATGAAGACTGCTTTGAGTTTCATTACTGATCTTTATTCAATAGTGGGCAGCAAAAATATTGAAGTTGAAAATGTTAAGAATATTTTTAAGAAGAAATATAAGAATGCTGACGTGGAAAGTGTTTTTGAAGAAGATTCAGAATATGATGTTGGGAGGAAACTAGCAGAAGAATTTGTGGCTCGAGCTGATATTAAAGAAAAACCTCAGGTAAATATTAGCTCACAACATAGAATTATTTAATGTTAGATAACATACCTGTTATCAGCAGGCAGTGGCGGATCTATTTGTAGGGGTGGGACCCCCCCAAGATTTTGCTTATTGGCGTTCTTGTCAAATTCACCCCCCCCCCAAGATTTTGCTCCAGATTTGCCCCTATCAGCAGGCTATCTTTCCATAAGAAACTATCTTATCTGCGTACTAGCAGCTTGCAGTAGTCATTTTTGCGGTCGCCAATAGGTGGCTCACTGATTATACACTTTTTTGACAATTAAAAATTAGATTGCTACATAGGTTAGTCTTTAATGATATAGGCTATACTTAATTTTGATAGACAGAAAGTCAAATGATATTTATTTTAAAAATAGAATCCATGTTTGACTTGTCTGTAGCTGGTACACTGCTATAATTGATCTGACGTAAGGTTTAACTTCGCAATTATAGCCAACTCTAGATCATCTGCATTTTGTATCTTAATAGACTGGAATCCCAAAACACTAAAAAGTACTTTTAGAGAATAAAGTTTGAATAAAAATTTAATAAATGTTTTTTTTTATTGAAAAACGTTGTTAACGTTTTCAATTTAAATAAATAAAATCCAGACGAAATTTAATAAATCAAATTTCATTTAAATAAAGTAAGAATTTACATCTTAAAAGAAACCATTGAAAAATATTTTTATAATTTAATGTTGATTTAATAATTGATTTGTATATTATATGTCAATATTTTTCACATCCCTTTCTTTTCCCAATCTGTCTTATTTTCAGCAGAAATGGTGTCATGTTCAGGGTCGAATTCAAGTCTTTTGTGCCCCTAGGCCCAAGCGTTTCTGGCACCCCTAGGTCCAAGCGATTTACAGGGAAATTCCTGAAAATTCGGGGATAGTGGAAGCCCCGAGCAGAAGGCAACTGATGAGTGATGAGCCAAGCATAATGTAAGAGAGAGGTGATACCAAGCTCTCATCTTGGGAAACATCTGACGGTTTATAAGCGGCCAAGGAAATCCTGTGTTGTTTTAAAATCACTGTTCTGTTAGTAGACAGTGCAGCAGCAAAGTGCACCTGGCACTTTAACGATAAATCACATCAGTCCAGTATTTGTTAAGAAAAAGGTGCTCAGGGTTTTTCTTTGCGCCCCTTGGCATTGTGCGCCCCTATGTCCGGGCTTAGTGCGCCTATGTGTAAATCCTGACCCGGTCATGTTGCATCTTGTTTGAAGCAGAATGGCACGAGCCTTTTCAGCCTGTATTATCGGAGACGAAAGTTTGGTCTATGGTCCCTACATTTATTTATTTATATATGCCTTCTCCAAATGTATTTATTTGAATTTATTTAAAATTTAGTAAAAAGATAAATACAAGTTTAAATAAAATTAAGAGGATAAAATTTTAGAAAAAAACTAATTAAATTGAATATTTGAACATTTATGCATAAAATTTTGCTTCTTAAGGGGCATTTTTTTAGCCAGAGTTGTGGGTCATCTGCTGCACTTGTCTCTCATTATTCATAGTTCCAAGCTGTATCTGAGCTAGCGTCAGCTTGAGCTGCGTCATGATGCTAATCTCGTGGATATATTTTATACTGAAGTCTTGAAGAATTTTTCAATTGGCTTTTTAATTTTTTGGCAATTTAATTTTTTTTTTAGTTTTTGCAATTAACTGTTAATAATTTGTTTAAGCTACCATGCTTTGAACTTCTTTTAATTCTCGAAATAATTTTCTAGACAGCCCATTTTAGAAAAAAAAAATACGATGGATGAAGCTTCTAATGAGAATAATGGAAACAACCACAAATTGCTTTCGTTTGGAAGGTAAAGGGAAAAAGAAGGAAACGAACCTAATTTTTTAATAACGCTTATAGGCCTACTGTAATATGACTACGACCTTGAATAAGGGATAATTGAAGGAACTCAGCTATGTAACCACAATCGTTTTTTGATTTCAGAATAGGTATTAATATTTACTCTCTTGGGTGAATTTTTTTCCATTTATATATTTTTTTTTGCTTTTGTTTGCTTTATTAGCTTGCCCTTTTAAGCCGTTTCTTACTGATAATCAGCCATTAACAATATGCAAATTACATAATAGATATCGGAAGGTATGGGTAAATTCGTGAAATTTCTTCGTTTTTTTTTGGGGGGGGTGCCCTTAGTCTCCCTCCTCTGAAAACGTGCCATCATTAATTTTCTGGTTGCATTTTTTGAAAAACTGAAGATATCAAATCCATATTTCGTATATTTTGTCTCTTAGGATATTTTCGAAATGATCCCACTAGTAAGAACGTTTGCAATTTAGCTCTATGGGAAGGGAAGGAGGTATTTTTTAAAATAAAATGTTAAAAAAGGGATTTTTTTTGGAAATTAAGAAAATAGTTGAATCTTGGTATTTCGGAGACGGTCGAGATTTCCCCTAAAAGTTTTTACAGCAGCAGAATTAGAGAGAGGGAAAATTGTTTTGTTGAATTTGTTGAACATTATTTTGTTGTGAAAATTGTTTGTTGAAAAGATAATTTTCAATTTTTTTAATTTCTTGACTTCTTTTAGGTACTATTCAATGGGAAGCCACTGGAAAAGTCAAGCCTGGAAGCTGGTGAGTTTGAAGAGGCCGTAATTATGGAGATAATGAAAACAATGAATTTCTTGACAAAAGCTGTTATGAAAGGAGAAATCAAAGATAGTGATAATATACTTGATTTCTTGATGAGTCAACCAAGTGTCGTATCTCGGTTTAACAATCACATTTTGAAGGCGGAGCCAAAGTTTCTTCAAGTTGACGGAACTCCTTTGCCTAGAATGTGTGCCACCAGTATTCAAGAAATTGATGAGAGAGATGTATCCGCCAGCATGCTTGAGCATATGAAATATATTAACGGTTGTAAGGACGTTAGTTATTGCCCTGTTACTGTTTGGATTGTCACAGACCTTTCTACTGCTGATAACCGCGAATCATTAAGTGAATATATCAGTTATGTAAAGAGATCAAAAAATATGAGACTTGGTGTCATTCATAATGGAAAGATTGATTTAGAGGATTCTGTGTCTATTGCAAATTTGTATGAAACGATTATGGACTTTGCTACTGAAGATAAATGGATCCCTTTTGTTGAGGCTATTTTGAAGCCAAGCAATTCAAAAGCTCTTGAAAGTGGTGCTAAGAAAATTTCCGACATCCCAGGTATGGCTGATTTGGAATTAAAATATGAACATGTGTCAGAGGTGGCTCATTGTGATCGCTTATTTGTAGAGCGGGTTCTTAAATGGGACTTGGGAACACGGGGAATTATTGCAAATGGAAAAATATTCGGTCCCTTTCATGGGAATGAACAGTTTACAGTGGGGGATTTAGAACTTGTAATGAAGATCTTGGTTGGGCCAGCAACTCAAATTTATTTCAAACTTGGAGATTATTCTTCGCCGACAATAAGCAACCTCATCTTTAAAAGCTATGCCATTGTGGCGCAAAATCCAACTACAAGGAAGCGGTATGACATGAGTGAACTTTTGAAGAAGCACAGTGCGCTATACTTTAGTGCCCCACGTTTGGATTTGCCCATTTTTCATTTGAATGTGATTTTAGATCCTTTGACCCAAGGGGCTCAAAAACTGTCTGCTATTTTAGTTTCCTTGAGTCAAGTGCTCAATGCTGATATTCAAATATTTTTCAATTGTGTACCTAAGCACAGTCAAATTCCACTTAAAAGCTTTTATAGATATGTGCTTGAACCAAAGATGGAGTTCAATGAAAAAGGTAAAACATTTCTTGGGCCTTCAGCCGTTTTTTCGTTGCCAAAAGCTACACCTCTCCTCACCTTAAATATGCATGTACCTGATAATTGGCTTGTAGAAGCTGTAGAATCTATTCACGATCTTGATAATATAAAACTAGCTGATATTGAAGGTGGGGTCCATAGTGAGTTTGAACTGGAGTATTTGCTGTTAGAAGGTCAGTGCTTTGAGCAGCCTAGTGGGTCGCCTCCAAGAGGGCTGCAGCTGGTTCTTGGCACCGAGACAAAACCTAATGCATTTGATACGATCGTGATGGCGAACCTTGGTTATTTTCAGCTCAAAGCTAACCCGGGAATGTTTTTGTTGAAGTTGAGAGATGGAAGATCAGATGATTTATATACAATTACACAGGCTGAGGGAGCTCTAGCTACAGACTTCCATGATAATGTTATTCTTATTACGTCTTTCAAGTCGCATTTGTTGAAACTTAAGGTACAGAAGAAGTCGGGCAAAGAAGATGAGGATCTTCTTGAAAGCGAGGAGGACAGAGGTGGGCTATGGAGCTCCTTAGCAAATACTTTTTCAAGTTCTACTTCTGAGTCACCTGATGAAACTTTAAACATTTTTTCTCTTGCCTCAGGTCACTTGTATGAACGCCTTCTGAGGATTATGATGCTTAGTGTGTTGAAAAATGCTAAAACTCCAGTGAAGTTCTGGTTTTTGAAAAACTACCTCTCCCCATCTTTCAAGCAGTTTCTGCCTTACATGGCTAAGAAATATGGGTTTCAATATGAACTTGTCCAGTATAAATGGCCTCGGTGGCTGAACCAACAGACGGAAAAACAAAGGATAATTTGGGGCTACAAAATCCTTTTCCTTGATGTACTATTTCCCTTGGACGTGAAAAAGATTATTTTTGTGGATGCGGATCAAGTTGTGAGAGCGGATATGACCGAACTGCGTGACTTCGATTTGGGAGGCGCCCCTTATGGCTATACACCATTCTGTGAGAGCAGAAAAGAAATGGATGGCTACAGATTCTGGCAACAGGGCTACTGGAAGACTCATTTACAGGTACAAAAATTAATGCTTAACTTTCCGTTTTTTTAGCTTTCAAGTTTTTTTTTTCATTGTTGTCGAATAGTTCATGGAACCGAACTGTAAGTAAGGAGCAACTGTGTCCAATAGTAATAGAAACTCTAATACGAGGGAATCTTGATTACAATTAATCTATAAAACCTCTTAGCTTTTCATGGTGACTTCAAATATATAAAATTCATTAAGTCTCATATTACTCATCAAAAGCTATGAGGCTAAGGAAATTCGCCTGAGAAAAAAAGGAAAAAGAGGAAAAAAACCAAAAATGTCAAGTGATCTTTATTAGAATCTCCCTATCAAATTCAGCGTATCAGAAAACTCTGCATTAGACGTTTCCAGTTTCTATTTAATTTTTGTTCTGTTTTTTTTCCAGGGGTGATTGGATCGAAATGGTGGTTCTAGACAATGGAGAAAGGGCTCATTCGACCAGAAATTAAAAGTTCAATGTTCTTTTTCGGTGACTAAAAAGATTATGCCAGAAGAAATTAGTATTTTTCTGCCATTGCGTGACACCAAATTGTGGTTTTGCCAAAGAGGGCCGAAGTTGCAATTGGTGGCGCATTCGTTCCTGAAAAGCCCATTAAAGATAAAAAATTAATATTGACATTTGTTATCTTAATGCTTGAGTTAAGTAAGGTGATTCACTTACCTTAAGGTGATTTGACTTAAGGTGATTCACAGATGATTCTAAAGTCCAAACTAGTTCATTTTTGTTGACATTTATTATCTTAATGCTTGACTTAACTAAGGTGATTCACCGGTTATTAAAAATTCCATTCAAGTCAATTTAAGATAAAAGATAAATAAATACATTTATTATCTTGATGCTTGAATTAACTAAGATGATTCATTTGACATTTTCTACCTATTTGGCCTGGGATTTCCCCCTGGGAAAAACGATCGAAAATTAAATGAAAAGACTAGTTTTTTTCAATTGAAAGTAAGGAGCAACTTTGAAACTTGAATGAATAGAAATTATTCCGTATATGAGGGGGGCACCCCCTTTACCCTTCGCTCGTTACGCTAAAGTTTTTAGTGTTTTATAAAAGATTCTTTTTAAAACATTAAGCGCTCCCACGCAATCAATAAAGTTATTTATACCCAATTATACCCTATTATATTTGTAGACACTAATTTGTATGTTGTTTATTTGAAATTTTCATACGTCTTCTGCTATTGGTTGAACTTTGGGGACTGCATTCTTTTGATGGGCGGAGGAAGCTGTTTATTTACACAAGTTTATTATCAGAACCCTCTTCTGAGTTCATGAATGTGTGTAACACAGGGATCCAAACCATAACAACAAATATATATTTATAATTTTCGAGGTAGACGGGACATCCTGCCAAAGCGTTATGGAACATTAAAGTATGAAAACTCAGATAATGTCTTCTTTTTTATTCAGTCAAACCAAGTTGAATATGTATGTACCTGTACACAGGGAAACCCTCTCTCCCTTGGTGTTCTAAAATCCTTTTTTCGTGTTTAGGCTCCCTCAACACTCCACATAGGAGTTGGAGCAGTCAACAGAAAATACAAACAAATAAAAAAAACAACAACAACAATACAAATCAGTCAATACAAAAAAAAAACTTTCTTTCAACTGGGAAATAGGGGTAAACAGTTGAACTTAAAACAAACACAAACTATTCTGAATATGCGGGGGGGGGGGCTTCCTCTGCTCTACTCCTAACTCTTTATTCTAAAGTTCAACTTTCCCCCAGTTCTTTAAGAACGACTGCTGAAACACAAGAGCCTTACATTGGAATAATGCGGGGCTCCCAAGCCATCAATAAAGTTAATTTAATAAAAAAAAACTAGGAGTGGTGTTCTCGCTCTTAAGACAGGACTAAATTGAAATGAAGTTAATTTTCTGTTGAAGCAAGAAATAAAAATAAAGAACGAAAGAAAAGCAAAATTAACGAGGATTTTAAGTTCGAGAAATGGTTTTAACATGATAACCTAATAATACAGAAATGGAACATTAAGTTATATTATGTATATAAATATTTTTTAAGCTAATTATTCTTTTTTAATGTTTACTAATTCTTTTAATACTTTAAGCAAACTATACCCTGATGTGTTTTTGTTCTGTCTCGTCATCCGGCATTTATCAGGGCTATTGAGCTCAAAAGAAAGATGTGATTTCTTTGTGAATCCTTTGCAGCATTTTTTTTCTTTTAAATAAAGTTTTGTAGAACCAGGCATTTTATTATTTACAGTAATTTACAAGGAAAAACGGACGCCAACAATTTCACCACCGTATGATTAAATACCTCTAATTTAATAACTATTTATGTCTTTATTTATGTGCTGCTTGTTTATGATTTATGCAATCATTGTGAAACAAAACTGCTTATCTGTCAATTCATCTTCTCAAAATTGTTCATCAGTTTTTTTGGGATATGCTTATTTGAATGAACTTTCAATTAATCAAACAATAATGGCTGTTATAAAACATTGAGGATTTATATTGGTTTGGTTCCAAATCTAGTTAATTAATGTGTCATAATTTGTTTTTTTTGGCTTTTAACTTGTCGTTTATACAATGCCTTTTTTCAGGATGCTTCTCAGAGGCGCCATTTGGGCCCAATCTTGGGGTGGGCATGGGGCATTTGACAGAACTTGAGACTTTTATCATGAATCTAACCTACTTTCAAAGTTTACAATGATTAATAGCAAATAGCGTAATTTCCCCAAGGGTCGTCAGGTAATTACGCTCTTTGGCTAATAGGCGTGCAGTTAGTTAAAATCATTTGAACAGAATGGATTATGTTGGACATAATGGATAATTATGGCCGGAAAAGGGCCCTTTGTGGTGGAAGCTTGGGCCCCCTGGAAAATCTGGGGTGGGCATTTGCCCACCCCTGACCCCCCCAAATGGCGCCTCTGATGCTTCTAACCAAAACCTTACTTGTTGTTGTTGTTGTATTTTTTTTTACTTTTAGAGCTGCTTGCTGCTCAGTTCATGTTCTTTCAAAATTGTTAATCATGTTTTGGGAATTTCCTTTTATTTTGGACAAGCCGAACTTTATGGAACATTTAATGCTTGTAAATGTGGATTTCGTTTTAGTATCAAAAAAATGATTGATTAAACCTAGAATAAATAGTCAATAAATAATCACTAATAAAACATTAAAAACTTAGACCTTTAAGTTCTAAATTTGTTTATTAATATATCTTGGTTTTTATATTGTCGTTTATACGATCTTTATTTTCTTAGGATGCTTCTGACCAGAACCCTATTTGTTGTTTTTTTATTATTATTATTATTTACTTCTTAGAGCAGCTTGTCGCTCAGTTTATATTCTTTTAAAATTGTTTATCAATTTTTAGAGATTGACTTTTTTTACGAGCAAGGCATCATGGGCAGTTAAGTACTATAACTAGATTTCTTTTTAACATCAATAGAATGATTGACTGATTTAATCTATAATTAATTACTAGATAATGGCTGTATAAAGACCTAAAATTTTTGACTTTTTTGTTCCGAATTTGTGTTTGTGAATATGTCAGAATTTAAAATTTTTGTCGTTAATACATTTTTTTTCATGACGCTTTTGAACAAAACCTTACTCTTTGTTTTTTTTTGTTTTTTTTATACTTTTTAGAGTTGTTCAACGCTCAATTCAATGCTTTCAAATTGTATATCAATTGTCAAAAATTTGCTTTTTTTTACTAGCCAAGCTTCATGGGCCGTGTTTGTAAGAGATAATTCCTTCTTAGCATCAATAAAATGATTGATTGATTGAATTTATTATTAGTTAATAAATAATGGCAGTGATAAAACATTAAGAACTCAGACTTATTTGTTGTGAATTTTTGCTTATTAATATATCAGAATTTAGAACTTGTTACTGTTTTTATATTTTCATTTATACATTCTTTTTGCTGTTTTCTTTTGATACTTTTGAACTAAACCTTACTCATTGTCCTTTGTTTGCTTTTTAGAACCGAAAGTATCATATTTCTGCTCTTTACGTTGTTGATCTGAAAAAGTTCCGCAAGGTAGCCGCAGGTGATAGACTTAGAGGACAGTATCAAGCTCTAAGTCAAGATCCAAATAGCTTATCAAATTTAGATCAAGACTTACCTAATAACATGATTCATCAGGTTGCTATCAAGTCCTTACCTCAGGAATGGCTCTGGTGTGAAACCTGGTGTGATGATAAGTCCAAACAATATGCAAAGACTATTGATCTGTGCAATAATCCTATGACGAAAGAATCAAAGTTAACTGCTGCTCAAAGAATTATCAGTGAGTGGTCAAGTTATGATAATGAAATTAAAGAACTTTTGAATAAGTTTCATCAAGGATTGGTAATCGAACCAGAGGAAAGGCTGTCTCACGATCCTTCAGAATTATAGTATGGCCTTTTTGTATAATGTGTACTAGGGAGAATTTTATATAAATCAGTCAGAAGATTATGAAATTTCTTAGTGTCTATAATTTTTCTAAAAAAAACTTAAAGAAATATATTTTTTTAATTTCACTATTCTTAAATATATCGTTGACATTTCGGAAAGAGAAACAAGTTCAAAAAATGCTGCTGCCCTCCCTAATGACCTCACCATCCTTTTTGATATTATTTATTAAAAGTTTTATCAAATTTAGTTTTTAGCTTATTATTTAACGCTGGGAAATGATGTTTGTTATTGAAATGTCTACGTTTTTTTCAAATATACAGTTAAAACCTTGTTTTCCTTGCCTATAGTTTTTATGTCACAATTAAAAAAAAAATCGTGGAGTTTGGGTGTTTTAAATTTAAGTAAAAGAACCAATTGTTTGTGAAAAGTTTTTTTGACGTTAGTTTGTGTACTAAACTTAAGATTTTCGTCCAATTCTTTCCTAGTGTTTTTGTGTAATGATTTTTTTGGGGTCTTTTTGTTAAATCTTTAGTGTTTCAACAAAAGATGTTCAACATTTCATGTAGGGGTCATAGAAAAAAGGTTAATAAAAGCATTTAAAAGTATTAATTAAAAAAAAAGTAAATTTCCTTCTATTTTTTTCCAAAAATGAGGCAGTAGTCAAATTGAGTGCATATTCATTCCGCATAACAAAAAAGGTTGTTTTCGATGATGTTAATTTTTTGACAAATTTATTTGACTTAGCAAACTTCTTAAGTGACTGAGAGACTTGTCAATATTTGGCCCGTTTTTGCTAATCCAACTGGTAATGTTTTACTTCTCTGATGCAAGCGGACCATTTTAAGAAACAAAGTGCGTGTGAGGGGGCCTAGTTGCCCTCCAATTTTTTTCACTTAAAAATGGCACTAGAACTTTAAATTTCCGTTCGAATGAGTCCTCCAACGATTTTCTAGGACCACTGGAGCGATAGGATCACCCCTGGGAAAAAAACAAATAAACATCCGTGATCTTTCTTCTGGCAAAAAATCCAAAATTCCACATTTTTTAGATAGGAGTTTGAAACCTCGGCAGTAGAGTAATCTGATACGCTGAATCAAATGGTGCAATTTAAATTAAGATTCTGTTACTGTTAAGGGGTTTTCTTCCCTTTTTTTCGAAAATCAGGCTAGTTTTCTCAGACTCTTAACCTTTGATGGTAATACAAAACTTAATGAAACTTAAATATTTAAAATCAGCATAAGAATTTGATTCTTCCAATATATCTACTTTTATCAAAACTCCGTTTTTAAAGTTTCAGTTACTATTGAGCCGGGTAGCTCCTTACCTACAGTTCGCTATCAAAAACTGTTTGATTGTGATATGTAGTAAGTATTCTTAACCAGGGCATATTGGGGTGCAGCTGTTCAACTTTTATGGGATTATTCAACTTTGTATGGTATTATTGTTCTGATTTTAATAACTCGCGAATCTAGTTTTTATTTATCCTTTTTTAAATATCCATTTATTGTTTTTTGATACCCATTTTTCTCTTTTTTTTATACTCCTTGGAATTTTCATATTACAGTGCACCACTGTTGAAAGTGATTTTTTTTTCTAGAATTTTTTAAGTAACTTCAATATTCCACTTTTTAATTATGAAATGTGAAAAAGAGAATTCTAGTTTTGATGACTATATACACTGATCCTATTCCAAATAAACTAAGGAGAAGTACATCTTTTTCAAGTTCAGATTTTGAGGGTGGGGGGACAGTGCTGTTGTTCTTCCCTTACCCCTCCCCTCCTTCCACTAAAAAAATGACTTGTTATTTAATTATGTTGGCCTTGTATATATTCTACCAATTTTGATCAGTAATGCGGTTCTCTGGACTCCATCCGTTAGACTCCCTTTCCTGTTTCTGCAACCCCTGGTATTGGATTTAGGGACATTTGAGTAGACAAGAAATTATATCAAATAATGAAAAAAAATCCCAAAAATGATAGAATTTCAAGCTTGCCTGTCTTTACTAAATAATTGAACTGCTGCAATCATTGATAAACGCAAACAATATTTCAGATGGGTCTTTGGTGATGCTTTTCAAGGGAGAGGGTCTGAAACCCTCTTAAATGTGTATTGTAATGCGATAATCTTATATTTTTTGACGAGGTTCCTTCAACCGTTGATGAGGATTCCTTCGTCGCTTTCAAATGTTATTATTATCGTGTTTTAAATTCATTTAAATGTTAGCATTATCGTGTTTTAAATCGTGTTTAAAATACACGCCAAGGAGGCGTGTATGCCTCCTTGATTGTTTTATAAATTTTAAATTTAGTTACATTCGAATATCTGATACAACTTCAAATATGAGCTACCTATTGTTTAAATAATTGTTATGTATTTTTTTCTATTTATATTGTATTCAAAGTCATTTAAGTGTCTTAGATATATATTGATTTTTAATATCTACTTTTTTAGTTGACTTACTTTGCTAGATCCGATTGAATTCAAGTATATGGATTTAAAGTCATTTAAAATTATGATAAATAAAAATAATTTTTTTTTATAGTGGTGGTGGCAAGAACAAATCCACAAGGGAATTTGAAATGTAAATAAATACATATCCTGTCTCCCTCCCAAAAATAATCCGAAGGACCCCCCCCCCCATGTTGAGAATATGTGGAAAATAGTCTCTGTAAAAAGTGCCTTCTTCAGAGGGTACTTAGTTGCAATAGGAAATATGCTCTCATCTTTTTGCTCCCTTTCAGTGTTGAAATTTTTCAAGTTTTCATGTCAAGACCACATCCTAAAACATCGAATAGGAAAATGGTTAATATTGGCCAGTTGGAGGTTTCTTAGGGGAATCATAGATACGCTTTTTATGGCACTTGGTATTAAGCAAGTGACATATAGCAATCGCAAATTCTGTCGGTCTGTCGGTCCCGGTTTTGCTACTTTAGGCACTTCCAGGTAAGCTAGGACGATGAAATTTGGCAGGCGTATCATAGACCAGACCAGATTAAATTAGAAATAGTCGTTTTCCCGATTTGACCATCTGGGAAAGTGGGGGGTCCGTTAATTCGGAAAAATAGAAAAATTGAAGTATTTTTAACTTACGAACGGTTGATCAGATCTTAATGAAAGTTGATTTTTGGAAGGATATCATGTCTCAAAGCTGCTATTTTGAATCCCGACCGGATCTGGTGACATTGGGGGGAGTTGGGAGGGGGAAACCTAAAATCTTGGAAAATACTTAGAGCGGAGGGATCGGGATTAAACTTGATGGGAAAAATAAGCACAAGTCCTAGATACATGATTGACATGACTGGAACGAATCCGCTCTCTTTGGGGTAGTTGGGGAGGGAGGGGGAGGGTTAATTCGGAAAAATTAGAAAAAATGAGGTATTTTTAACTAATGAACGGGTGATCGGATCCCAATGAAATTTGATATTTAGAAGGATATCGTGTCTCAAAGCTCTTATTTTAAATCCCGACCGGATCTGGTGATATTGGGGGGAGTTTGGGATGGGGGAACCTAAAATCATGGATAACGCTTAGATTGGAGGGATCGGGATAAAACGTGGTGGGAAAAATAAGCAGAAGTCATAGATACGTGATTTACATAATTGGAATGGATCCGCTCTATTGGGGGGGGGGGGGGTTAATTCTGAAAAATAAGAAAAAATGACGTATTTTTAACTTACGAAGGAGTGATCGGATCTTCATGAAACTTCATATTTAGAAGGACCTTGTAACTCAGATTTCTCATTTTAAATCTCAACCGGATCAAGCGTAATTGGGGGGCAGTAGAGGGGATCAGAAATCTTAGAAAATACTTAAAGCGGTGAGATCAGGATGAAGCTGGATGGGAAGGATAGAAACCTGTCTGAGATACGTGACTGACATAACCGGACCGGATCTGCTCTCTTTGGTGGAGTTGGGGTGGGGGGGGGGTAATTTTGAAAATTGAGGTATTTGTAACTTCCAAAAGGGTGATCAGATCCTGATATTTAGAAGGATCTTGTGCTTTAAAGCTCTAGTTTTAAATTCCGACCAGATCCCTTGACATTGGGGGGAGTTGGGGGGAAATCGGAATTCTTGGAAAACGTGAAAATGGGGTATTTTATCTTCCGAATAGGTGATCAGATTAATGAAATTTGATATTTAGAAGGAATTCGTGTCTCAGAGCTCTTATTTCAAATCCCGACCAGATCTTTTGACATTGGGGGGAGTTGGAGGGAGAAATCTTGGAAAACACTTGGAGTGGAGGAATCGGGATGAAGCTTGGTGGATAGAATAAGCAAATGTCCTTGATAAGTGATTGACAGAACCGTACTGGATTCACTCTCTTCGGGGGAGTTGGGGGGAGGGGTTCAGTAATTTGGTGATTTTTGGTGCTTCTGGACGTGCTAGGACAATGAAAATTGGTGGGCATGTCAGCGAGTTGCACAATTTGACTTGATAAAGTCGTTCTCCCAGATTCGACCATCTGGGGGGCTAAAGGGAGAGGAAAAATGAGTATTTATAACTTACGAGTGGGTGATCGGATCTTAATGAATTTTGATATTTAGAAGGACATCGTGACTCAGAGCTCTTATTTAAAATCCTGACCGGCATTAAGCCTCTTATTTTCCTTTTTAAATCAATCTATTGATTCACAGAATTTTGTTAGAGCTCATACCATATGACCTCTTGGCTCTTAGCTCTTCTTGCCTCGTCACAAGTGCCATATGAGCTCTTAGCTCTTGTTTTTAGCGTTGCTTACTACTTTAGTGGCGTTGGAGGAACCGAGTGAAATAGTTTGGTTGAAACTAATTTTAGATTAATAAACACATAGTTATGTACTGACTATAACCGCGGATCCACGCGCGTTTTTCGTGTGTCATTTGGTAAATTACCACTTTTCAAAAGCTGTTTTCTTTAATATTAAACTAAATGAAATGAAAAGAATGAGATAAAAATGTACATACCCTTCAGTTCTGTAGCCTCTAATATACATCACCTTAGCATTTTTTTTAATTTATACCATTGTTTAATTTAGTAATAATCAACAAATAATTTAATGCCTAGTAGCACTGTCGGAAATACAGCTGAGTCATTTTACCAATGCCATAAAGCAAATTTTTAATCCTGAAATCAAATTTAATCCTTGAATTAATTTTAATTAATTAATCTAATGGAAAATGACTTAATTAAAAAGTCAGAAGAGGTCAGATAGCATTGAAAACGTCGAGACTCTCCCCTACTCATGTTGCCTAAGTTTGTATTCTGATGAAAAATATGAATAAAGTTTTATGTTCCTTGAATTTTGTCTTGTATAGTAGCATTTGGTTTTTAAACAGCCATGTTCAGAGGCAGTTTTTTGGGGGATATATGCCCTGGGAGCAAAATTTCAAATAAATAATCTAACGGTTATAGTCGTTTTGTAATTTTTGAAATTTCATTTTTATTAAAATAAAGCACAG
Organism: Artemia franciscana; assembly: GCF_032884065.1. Taxonomy (NCBI): domain Eukaryota; kingdom Metazoa; phylum Arthropoda; class Branchiopoda; order Anostraca; family Artemiidae; genus Artemia; species Artemia franciscana. The sequence goes on from NC_088867.1 coordinate 59,230,129, forward strand.
GGCGCAGATGGCAGAAAGTATAAGCAAAGTGCATCTGAAAATTTCATTTTTTTTTTCATATCTACATCACCATTCCTTTAAAAAAAGTAATAAGACTAAATTTAATTAATTGTAAAGTAGGGTTCTCTGATATGCTGAATTTGATGATGTGGTCTTTATTAAGATTACTTGAATTTTTAGGGGTGTTTCCCCTCTTTTTGATAATCAGGCAAACTTTCTCCTCTTAGCTTTTGAGAGGTAACGTTAAACTTAATGAATTTTATATATTTAGAATCAGCGAAAATTTCGATTCTATTGATGTATATATTGGTATCAAAGTTCCAGTTTTCAGAGCTTCAGTTGCTATCCGGCCGAGTCGTTCCTTACTTACAGTTCACTGTTGGATTATAGTAAATGAAAACCTTCTACTCTAAATAACCCCCATGCTATGAAAAATATTAGTCGTAGGGCTATATAATTTTAGGGTACGGTACCCTACAAAAGCAAAGACTGACAGTCACTTTATAATTATATCAACAGTAAATGATCGTTCATGCCCCATCGGGGTGTGATCGTGATGTCTATCACGAGCCCAGATGGGCCGAATTCGCACTTTCGTGTCAATAAACACGCTCACACAGCCAAAAAGAAAAACAAGCAAATATAAAAGGGCTGTTCAGGACAAAAAAAAATCAAAGAAGGAGCTTCATAAATGTGGCTATTAGCTGCTATAGTTTTAAAAGAGGTAGAAATTACTCGGATGTATTTGGGACAAAATCGTCGCTAAGAGGAGCTCAAAACGTAAAAGTGCCTTATTAGACATTATATAATTTTATAACGTCAGATTAATGTAGCCTGTCAACATTCCTACAAAGTTAATACTATGCCCAGGTAACTATAACGTCATTTTTATAACGTCAATTTTATAACGTCAGATTAATGTAGCCTGTCAACATTTCTGCAAAGTTAATACTATGCCCAGGTAACTAGTTATTTTTTCGTTATTTAATACTCAAAAGGTAAAAGAAACATTGTATTCGAAACAAGTGAATTCTCCACAAGCACAGCTCCCCCTCCAAACGCCACCGCTATTTGTTTTACACCGACTGTTTCCTAACACAAAACTTTGGCTGGGCAACTTTTCAGTTAAAAATTCCCCACTAAAAACAATAATACGTGTATCCAGGTCAACTTGATGAGAATGAAAATGCAGAGTCTTCATGGTTCGAAAGAAAAACTGTTGGCTAATAAATTTAATTCTGGCTGACAGTAGAAATTTGTTCCTTAAGCACGAACAAGAAGTTGATAGTCAGTTTTGTGGCTGGATTTAGAGAGCGAGACTAAAATCTCCGGTGTCAAAGTAAAAAAAAAGTTGCATCAGGACATCTAGCCCTGATTTACTCAATTGGACTGTGTCGACTTACATCTCCAAGGAAAATGCTCATTGAGCTATCAATGGGAAATAATAACAATCCTCCTCCAATTTTTTTGGTCACTCGGTAAAAAAAAAGTTAGTAAAATTCTTTGTTCGGTTCAATAAAGACCACGAAAATACTGACATTTTATCTTCAGAAACTTCGAACTTGGTTGGTAAATCCAGCAGTTTTACCGACTCCTGCCGTAATTTTACGGATGATGCCATAATTTTCCATTTGGTTAAATGAACAAAATTAAAATAGTTGCATGATATGTATCGAATTCTGAATCTCAGCTGGTAAATGCTGCGGTTTTACCGACTTCTAAAGTGATTTGACGTATTGTATTTGAAACTAACATTATGCTAATTATTGACAAAAAATAGTCGGTAAAAATGACCAGCCAGTCGGTAAAATCTCTTACCCCCCCGCCCACATTTTGGCTAGTAACGACACTGGCAATAGTAATAATCAAGAAAAGAAACCTGTATATATCATGTTTGATTGAAATCATAGACCATTAGTAAAATATGCATTTTATTGGTCTTTATTTAGGACAGGTCACACTGTAATCCTACCCAATGGGCTTGGAGACAGCATGTTTGCACTGTTTAACACAGGTAGTTGAGGACGGGGGTGCACATCATACAAAGCGGTCGGAGAAAGAGTGCACAGACTGTTGACTAAGGAAGGTTAGAGACTCACCAAAAAGGCACTGTTGACGATAGAGAGGGGTCGATGACGGGTACTGACCAAATGGGTCAATAGTGAACCAAAGAGGGTCAGAAAGAGAGCGCACACACTTCTGGTGAAGGATGTTGGAGATAGAGCATGCGCATTGTCGACCAAAGTAGGTCACTGACAAGCTTAGACACTTGGCTAAAGCGTATGTCTTCTACCAAAATTTTGTATCAATTTTTCTTTCCATTTCTCGAGACAACTACAAAATGATTGACTTTTATGTTTGGAACAGAAGAAGTAGATGAAAATACATAATCTTATAAATAGATTTTCTAAAGTTCTTCTTCTTTTTATCTTTGCTACTCATTCCTTATCGGATAAAAACATAAGGTTTAGTCATTCTCGCATGTCTGTTGAACTGTAATAGGTTTTAGCAGGGAGAAACAGGTAAAATTATGCCCCTTCCAGTCCATACGGGTCTGTGAAGGTATAGTAAAGTACACGAAGATCTTTTATTGAAGCCCCCTTTGATTTCATGTCCCTGTTCTATTGTCCCAGTCTTGTCATTTGATTGTTGTAAGAAGGAACTAGTTTTGTAAGTTTTTGCAAGGTACAAAGTCGTTTTTTTTTTGCCTCTATATATATGAAAACCATTTCCCCAAGATTTTTTTCTAAGGAGCAGATTTATTTTAAAGCTGAATTAGAAATTTGAATGTGTCTAAAACTTATTGTAGATACAAGGTCGTATTTCAGTTTCTGGTTATCTTGCTTCCGAAACATAAAGATTAATTGGAAGCCATTACCTATACTGAGATATTGGCCTGTCCTACGGTGCCAAAAATATTTCAAAGTATTTAAAGTAAGCCAATTTATAGTTTTTCAAGCTATAATTTAGTTTATATTTTATTTTGCATTTATTTGTTTATATTATATTTAATTTAATTCTGTCTCGATCTAGTTAGACTCTAATGTTGATTTGCTGCAAATATATTTACGTCAATATTGTTTTCTTCTTAGCTGCCTGACCTTCTTAGAAACAATTTGATTGTTTAATACAGAATTACATTTTTCCTACTTACCTGCTCAGAAACGGGGAGAGGTGGTGAGGCGAGCTCACAAACAATAATCTTTCTCTGAAGACACTCTGAAAATTTTGAACTAAAAACTTATTTTTGACATTTGTATATATTTTGTTTGTGGTTTATCTAGAAAAGAAACAATTCCAAGCTATTCAAAAAAAAAATTAAGATGAACGGAAGACCTTCTTTTAAAAAATATTAATTTTTTTCTCAAAACCGATGTAAAATTTGAAAAATTACTAAAATAATCTAAGGTACCAATAGAAACTATATCCACAACCGCTCAGTTAGACCTTCGTCAAATCTTCTAGCTTATTGAGAAAAATATTGATCGTATTTCCATGATTATTTCAAAGTCTTCTCAATCAACCAACTTCGTCTTGTTCCAGCTTCATACAATTTCTGAAATATAAGAAAGAACTTTGATAAAACGAAATAGAAATTTTATAGAAGTGTTATAGAAATTTTAAGTTGCATAGAAGTTTTATAAAACGAATATTGATAATTGTTTAGTTGTTTTTAAAATTTTGTAAAAACCGATTCTCTTCTAAAAGTAGAAAAAATATTTTTACATTGCTTTTTTATTGAAAAAAACAATTTTTTCTTACCTTATTTAAAATTTTTTAGATCTTATTAATTTCTCTATGAAGATAAGATTGTCGAGACAAGGTTAGTATACACAAAATAGGCTAGTTAAAAAAACAAAAGAAAAACAAATAAATTTGTATAGCTGCAGGCCAACGTATGACACAATTGAACAGCGCGAGAGAGAGAGAGAGAGAGAAATATTCAAATATTTTATTTAGCTGATTGTAGTCAACGGTGTTAGTTTCAGTTTAAAAATAGCTCCGTCGCTGGCAAATATTGCCCAACTTGTATTTACGAGAATTATTGATGCAATTTAAAAATTGCCACAGAAATTCTAGTTTTGAGGAAACAAAACAAACGTCAATCAAAATTAAAATCAATACAGAACATACTGCTGAATATACAACAAATTGAATAACTCCCGTAGTAAGTTTTTTGTTATCTGAATAAAAATCAAAATATTCGAGATTAAGATTCAAACTAAAAAATTTTTGTCATTAAGTTATTGAATAAAATCAAGTTGGTGGACTGTGATGAAAAAGTTAAGGGTCATGGCTAATTGGAGAAAAAGCCAAGACAGATAGTCTCAGTGAGGGGCAAAGCTGGCATAAGCCTTTTTCAGGATTGTGTAAAAGTGATGTGGGTCTAAAATGAGTTCAAATAACTTAACTGAAACAAAGAGAAACAAAAAAATTTAAATCTCCTCTTACAGACACACCTGTCTATTTGGAGATGAAGATAGTAAGTAAATCTTCGTTACCATTTGAAACCAACTGATGTTTCATCGTTGGACGGTAAACCCTAATAGGGCTGTGAGAAGGGGGATAGCTCCTGGGCTCAGTAACTAACTACTACCGTCGGTAGAAGCTAATTCAAAGTGCCCCACATTTGTTGTGCTGTTTAATTTTGTCTATTTTGTAGGGTAATTAAACCCGCCTTCGTTGGAAGATAATCTTTTGAGCTTTAAAACTAATCTTAAGAGGTCTCTCTTGAATATTACCGAATCTCTTTTCAGCGCTCACTGTTCGGCGATAAAGCCAGACAGGACATGGAGTAGAGTCTGTTTCTTAATGTCAATACGGGAATCCCTTTAAGACTGGATGACAATGTGATACTAAGGGGATTAGCATGAGAAGTAATCAAGGGGGGGGGGTTAAAAAGACGGAGAACTATTCAGAAAACTAAAAATGAGAACTGAGATCGTTAACCACTTAAGGCTGTTTCTTAAATTGTTTCTATAATACCTTAAAATAACTTCAAAGTGTTTCTTTTGTATATACCCACAAACAAGATATATACGAATATAAAAAATGAGTTTCTTTGGGGAGGGAGGGTGGTGCTGATGGTCCGAACTCCTAATTCTTTGACCTCTCAAGGTTTTAGTGGTATCCACCCACGTCACACCTAATATGAAATGTTAGAGGATGTGCTAATTTAAATGTTGGGGGATGTGCACTTGTCCCCCTTTGAGGCGGGACAATAAAAAAAATCCCATAACCCGGAGAAGATTTCAGAAGACGAGGGAAGTTCCTTTTTAGGCCACTATTATCAATATTCCACGGGAGAGGTATTCCAGACTAATCAAGGTGGGATATCGTGTAATAACACGCTTTTTCTTATTTTGTACAAAAAGGATAAGCTTATGCTTTACTACAGATGGACCCACATCCTCAACGACGAGCTAAAGTCTTCCAAGAAATATCCTGGATATAGGTCTATAAAACTTAAAGAGGCATGGTCAGGAAATCTAAAACAAATTTCAACGCAGTCTATGACTTTGAAGAGTTCTCTCTTCGATATTGTTTCACCTAAACACAAATGGATCTGCAAAAAAGATAAGAAGGGTGGTCTCCAGAAATCAGCCTCGGTTTTTCCAATGATAGTCTCAAAGTCCCTTAGTAACTGCTAACGTATCATAATCAACACAGATATACACTGGTCATTGCATTAATAGGAATTTAGCTAACAAATGGTTTGAAAACAACCAGACTGTTTTCAGCCATAGTTGTATGCAGGTCCTATCGTTAAGGGGGTGAGGAGACTTTCAGAACATTTCCAAATTTAATAGACCCTTCTGACCAAATCTCTGGGGGAAATCTCAATTAATTACTTCGAATGTTTGACGTTACCAACTACATTTGTGCAGGATCAGATTTACTAATAGGCCAAGTCGGTCTACTGATATGTGAGATTTCACTAAATCTAATCTACATGCTCATTTAGCAGGTATGTGAAACTACTTATCGGATTGCAAAGGGCATTATTAGCTACATAGCATAAGATTGCAGGCTGTATTACAAAGAAGAAAAAAAAAAGCTATTTTCTCTTACTAAAACTGTAGCTGGAATCTAGCATGGAGGTTCAGAATATGCCCTCGGTCACAAACACGTTTGAAACGCTGAAATAGTTAATGCTGTTATTTGTTGTTGTTTTTTCGATTTTGCAAAAGAATTAAAAAAACAATTCTACTAAAAGTAAAAAGCGAATCGGAAATTTAAAATGAGCGTAAATTAGTTTATTTAAGATGCCAAATTGATCTCCTGGACTGCATAGCTGGCGTGTCAAAGTCGTGTATTACGAAAGACAATGTCAACGCAACAACATGTAGTTATAGGACGAAAATCTCGAAAAAAATTTACTATGAACAGTTAAATGATGCCTAAGAATAGAGTTTAGGAATAAGGGCTTTGGATTTAAAACAATTATTAGTTTCCACAAATATGTGTGGGGTTGCCAGCCCCCCCCCTCCACCCTCAAAACTCTTAAATGATTAAAGTATTATTTACACTTTACTGAAAACAATAATGTATATTTTAACTCGAAACTAATCGAAGTTAATAAAACTAGTCGACCGTAATAAAAATGGTAATATGTAATAAATTATAAACGTAATGATGATAAAAAGGATAAACGTAATAAAAATGTCTTCATATAAACTATTTTATGGCAGTCAATTTAGGTTCATTATTTTAAAACGGCTTTCAATGTTTTATTCTTCAAAACTAATTCTTTTCAAAGACGTAAGAATTTTCATAGTCTAAAAACTCGTGAAAACATAGATTTTCAATATTCAAATCAATCTATTGAGTTATACAACTATATTTAAGGAAAAATTAAAACATAATTGACTTCTTGCTGTGATGGAAATTTAATTATAAAGAAAGAAAAAAATTAAACTACTAATCAAACACCAGAAAAAAAACGTTACGAAAATGTTTACATCATTTTCTTATTATAAACAGTTATTTTTTTTTTATAACAAAAATCCTTTTTTTTTGCTAACATGAAACATGTGCATGTAACGAGAAAAATGTGCTAATATTTTTTAGATTTAAAGGGAAATAAAGAAATGGTAACTTGAAATGTGTTTATCTCCTAACTAACAGTAAAAGTCTAAAGCTAATTTAGGTGTTTCTTTTTTGTCGCCACAGGAGAGGAGAGGAGGAGGAATTATAAAAAACAATAAGGGTTATTACTTTGGTAGTACACTTTGAATTAAATCATAGATTTTTTTGTTACACCATGTTATGTGCACCATGCACCACACTGCACCATGCAACATGCTATGAAGATGTAGAAGATGTGGATACTTTATGTAGAAGAAAACTTAAACTTAATTATAAAATTAACTAACTGTGCCAGAAATTTCCAAAATGTCACGCACAATAGGTGTTACACCACTATGATAAAAAAGTAGTTTTGCTGCAGCAAACCTTTTTGGACTGGAAGAAATAAACATCAGCATTAGATTGATGTGGCTATTTAACTTTGTGAGGTTATCGAGTTATTTTAAGGCTATGCTGATTTTAAATATATGAGTTTCATCAAGTTTAGCCTTACCCACAAAAAATAACGAACCTGATTAAATTTATCTTATTTTAGAAAATAGGAAGAAACACCCCCTAAAATCATAGAATGTTAACGAAAATCACACCATCAGATTCAGCGTATTAGAGAATAACATATTACAATTAAAAATAGTAAGAAATAAATAAAGAAGGCAGAACTTCCACGGTGACATTGAAGCTATGAATACAGAAGAGGGGAGAAGGAGACAATAGACAAGAGGGGAAGAAGAGGGGAGAAGGCATAGACAAGTGTGCCAGCTCGGTTATCTGACAAGTTATCAGTAGTAATATACCCCTATTTTCAAGAAATACTGTCATTTTTAAATTTAAAAAGCAACACTTAGTTTACCCAACGCCTCTAGTTACGGAACTTCTAGTTAAAGCGACGAAGCTTCACTGTCATATTTCAATAATAACCTGGAGTAAAGTTCCGAGCTTTATGGAGAATTTTTCTCATTATTTGTAAGTTTTTCTCACCAGGTGCGTACAGGATGACAGCGAAATGAAAACTAGCCGGAAATCTTGCTTCGCATAGATGTTTGTGCTTGAGTGCCATTCGGTTGTCAAAGCAATTTTGTCACCGAACCGTCATTTTTTGGTTGCTTTGTCCAGAAATAATTTGAGGTGAAAAAATCAACCGTTATCGAGCAGCAATTTTTTTTGCTGCTTTTTATGGCAATTTTATTACGCAACAGTATCAGTAATGCATATTTCTGTTTAATTTTTTTTTAAACAGCAATAGCAGCCACAAAAAAGGTAAAAGTTTAATCCGATGTTTATATACACATGTCTTAGAAGAGGTAATTTTACGTGACTATAACGACGTTTAGAATGTTGCAGCAACAGTAATTGAAGAAATAGAAGAGGAAATTTTACATGATCATAACGACATTAGAAAACGCAGCAACAAAAGGTTGTTGCGTATCACAGCAACGTTTTCTATTGAAACCCAGAGTTAGAGAGAAAAAACCGAGAATTGAAGACGAAAATCTAAAAATATTTTACCTTTAAGGAATCTCTCAATGTCTTTTCATCATCATTGATCAACTTAATGTAAATTCTATACAGCTTCAATGCTGTTCTTGCATCTTCAACTGAATCATGAGATCCAGATTGAATATTTGCCCCTAAAAGAAATAAAAAAAAAGATCTACAAACAGGAGCAACGCTACCAATTTGGGGTAGTTTTCACAAATTGAGATAGTGAAAATTGAATTTGGCTATTTGAATTTATAAAAGAAATATAAATTCAAATAGTACTATTTATGTACTATTTGTACTATTTAAAATATGTACTATTTAATATTGTAAAATATGTACTATTTAATATTGATTGCAATAGCAATTAGCGGTAAATATAGTCCTAATGACACCACAGTAAAGCCCTGAACACAATATTTCCACACCAGTATTTTTGACCAAGAAAATGTGATAACCACCACAATGAAAACCACATAATCTAATTTATAATTAGAGCACTAAGGATGTGCTCATAAAAAAGCACATTTTTTTATGAGCACTAAGGATGATTTAGTGGAGGTCCTTGTCGAAATATTTGCTTGTTTTTCGTCTTAATATTTGCTACCGGCTGACAAAATTCTCGTTTTTTTCACACCTATTTGATTTCATTTTTCATTTATTATATCCTCTCTTTTTTTGTTTTATACGTGATGTATAGCCAGTGTGATCTTAAAATGTATTTTAAAATTTTGACTTCTGTGGAGATCCATCCGACGACTCATGGCCTTGTAACACCTATCCACGTTGCCTGGCCTGGCTTCTACACCAATTGGCCAACCTGACATCTAGAAATATAATATTTAACAACAGGTTAATGTCATTCTGTATAATGTCGAATGAGGCCATAGATTCCAAAAAGCTTTCAATATGATCACGGAAAACGATTAAAATTACAATACGATCAACAATTAGGAAAATCAAATTGAAAGACCGAAAATTCTAATTTTAGAATTGAGCCAATTACTCAAAATTCGAGATTAGCAAAAACGGATACCAGCCGCAAAATACTAGATCGGTGACCGAATTGATAATAATTTCTTTTCTTGCAATTCCAAATAAAATTTCTAAAATGTTTTTTTTTAAATTGGCATCTAACTTTTCTGATTCGATTGATACATAAATATATCAAGACAAAGAAAAACAAAATTCTGCAATTGATCTCACATTCCAGGTTCAAAAAGAAAAAATAACAAACATTTGACTTGAGGATCAATTTAACCCGTAATCGTAAAGGGAACGAAAGAAACCCAAGATAAACATAAAAACCTGGAAAAAGCACGTGACTGCCTTGTGCGTGACAATGTTACTCTCCCAGTCGTCCTTTCGAGTAATATAAACAATGAAACTTAAATACTCTTAAAAAAAAGGGCTATGACTATCATGAAACTTACTGATACAGTTATTGTTGTTATTACATAGTTATTGGCTAATCAAAATATTTCTTAATAGGATAAAATGTATGAGAGATGCACCCAAAAACTTTGAAGAAATGTGTGGCAATGAAAGTTAAAAACTTTTGGTTTTTCTTAACTAGCACAAAGTTTTGGAATATATCAAGAACTTTATTTTTGCTCTTATATCAAATCATTTTTGAGAGTTAGAAAATATTTAACTTTGTCGTGAATCAGACAAAAAAATAAACCATTTTAGGAGCCATTTATAGATAAAGATAAACAATTTTTATCTAACAGAATATAGGATTACAAAGTAGAACAAAAACGGTCAAATTGTCAATAAGACTATTGACATATAGAATAATATAAAATTAAAACGTTAAAAAATATAAGTTTTTAAATATGTATTTTAGCCTATTTTGTCTTGCCAGATTCACATTTCTCACATTTTTAATTTAACTTGCCTGCAATTTTTTCTTTCAGTTTGTTCAGTAACATTTTAATTCAGGTTTTAGGTGGTTTAATAGAGGCTAAGTTTGCTTACAGTTCTTCGTGTCCCAGAAATAAATTTCTGCAAATATGCCTATCGTGTCATCTCAATTCTTTAAATTAACAATTTCACCAAAAGAATAAACTTCCATGAAATTTTTGTGCTCCCAAAAATATAAACAAACAATCCCACACACATCTTTTCGCTAGCATATACTTTTGGAGTAATGGTAGTAACCTTCTCGTGCTGCCTCCAAGATTAGTAGACATAAATAGAGGTCTACTGATGCTAATTCTCACCTTCCAGCCACTGGCCGTCTCGGCAAGTGTTAACTAAGGCAGAGTATTTTATGGGATATGTTGCCCAGATGGAATAGATTGAAGGCAGAAATAGCTGTTAAAATCATATGGGGGAGGGGAGGGTTCAGTCTCCCTGAAAATACACAAGAAAAGACCTCTTAAAGAGCAATCCAAGGTGGTAGAAAGTGTTAATACATATTTCAAGAATCAAACGCCACTAGCCGCTGGAGGCTCGCAAGCGGAGTTTTCGGGATGAGGCAAACAATGGTGGATACCTTTAAATTGTCAAGGCTCTTTTACAAATGTGGAAGAAGGATAAGCAAGGCACTCCCGAGGATAAGCAAGGTACTAACAGCACAGTTGCTATTTGGGTATTGTGACAATGAGACTTTGCGGCCTGAGTTTAAAATCAGCTTCGTAAGCCACCCATACTACAAATAAAAATAATAAGACCTACTTTATCCGTAACGCAAAATTTGATAAGACCAACCAAAGAAAACGGACAGCAAAAGGGAATTAATTTTGTAGGGAATTTAATCTCTTCAATGGTTTAGCATGGGTTAACATGGCCAGATTTGGCTTTTCAGCCGTACCGACTTTGACCAGTTTTGAATTTTCAGCCGTACTAGCCGAGTGGTTAGCGCTTTGGACTTACAAACCTGTACCCGTAAGACCACAGGTTCAATCTCTGGCGTCTTTGATTATTTGGTTTAGAATTGGGGTCAATGATGTGAGTCTGTAAGCTCAACCGCGGTTGACCAGATGGGTACTAGAAAAACATGGCAGAAATCAGGCCGAAAAACACGAGAAGCGGCGGATGATTTGCCTCCAACCACTCATTGCACTCTCAATCGAAGGCAGAAAATCGGGAGATCAGAACTTGAGCTGCGCGGCCCGTTGGTCAGCATGTATAGTTCTTTTTTTACGCTTTTTATCCCTCTGCAATCACTAGAAACAGGTATGAGTAAGGGTAAACAACTCCTTTCCGGACAAACTTAAGATATTTTCAGAATTTGATATCCAAGCTGCTCCTATACTTATTTACTTTAATTATTAAAGGTTTTCTTGAAAGGAATTGTTTATCCTACAATTGTTGTCTATCACCTCTTTTGAAAGACATAGGCTAGGGCATATTCAAGAGAATAACTTACCTAAGTAGTACCATGCGAGAAACTTAAGAGATATCATCCTTTGGTGAGGTAGATGAAAGAGGTGAACCGTATCTCGAATTTGTTCGGGTGGCACCAGTAAGTTTATAACGCTGGAAAAAGGAAAGGATCATAGACTACAAACTGATTACCAAAGCTATTAGTAAGAAAATTCAACTACAGAAATATCTAAAAATAAATCAGTTTAACGTAAAATAATCAAAATAGATGCTACTACTACTGCTACTAACAGCTTACTGTAGCAGCATGCCGCCTAACGCCAACAAAGCTGTATAATCTCCTCCTCCACTCACAATCAGTCGAAAGCTTCATTCTTTACCCCATCCCATGAAGTACCAATTTCCAAAATCCTTCTTTAGGAACCATTCCCACCCCATTCATGAGCGACAACTACTTTTTGTCTTGCCCAAGATGGATGATCGAAACCACAATCTTTGGCAATCTGTCATCCTTCATCCGTAAAATATGCCGTAAAATATGCCGTATACCTAGCCATTTCAGCCATTTTTCATTACACCCCTAGAAAGATTGATCGCAGCAAATTTTTCGTACAGCTTGTCGTTTGACATAAGGTCAGTCAATCGATTACCTAATGCTTTCCTTAGAGAATTCCTCTATAAAACATACAAATGCTGTTCACCCTATTCGAAGTTTCTACGTTCATGGACCGTACTTGACCACTGTCATTACCGTGGCTTCCAATATTTGAATATGAGTTCGCAGACATATTTCCCTACTCGTCCGAACTTTTCGCAACGGTGAAAAAAAGCACCATGAGACATGGCTATTCTACTTTTTATGTCTTCACTGCTTCCACCATTTTCACTAATAATACAACCAAGGTAAGTCTACCTATCTCCTTGATTGATTTTCTCCTAATCCAACGAGATAACGAGATCATCACCTCCTCACCCTTATTTATTCTTAGTCTAAACAAGACAGCATTAATTTTTATTTATTAATTACCTATTTATATTAACTACATATACATTAAGTCTATTTCTGCACCCAGGATAAAAAAAAACTCAAAAATTCATTCACATTGAAATCCATTAATGATTAACTAACTTTTACTCTAATAGATAATTAATGGTAAACATTAGCAATGGTAATATTAATAACATGTATAATAAGACCTGGGAGACTAGCAACTTCGCCACCGGTCCTTGGCACGGCTACGCGAACGGCTTTATTAATTGATTCTCATTGTAGCTTGTCTTCTAACCGAGACTGCTGTCCCAGGGAATCAGCAGGTTGATTTACATCATCCTCCACTTCTCTTATTTTCATATACGATATTTCTCGCAATAGTTATTGCTCGTATTTTCTCGCAATATTTCTTCCAAGAGATCCATTAGGTTACGAGAGGTCCCATAATTTAAAGGATGTGCAAGGTCTTCTTCAACAGCTTTGTCGGGTATAAAAAGTACATTCAGCTTTATGCAAGGTGGTTCAAAATCATCTTCAGGAATTTGCGATGGGCACGCCTTTAAGTTAATTTTGTGATAAATTTTTCCAGCTCCTTTGAAGGTAAAAAGATTACGACTATTAATGGTTTGATTATCGCTTCCATTAAATCAAGCAAAACCAAAATATGAGTTCCAGGTTTCGGATTTGTTTGTGGAACTCTTTAGAGAGCAAGTGACGGCCTATAAAACCACAAACCAAATCGTTTGGAAATTGCGGTTGTGGCTGCAATTTGACCAAGCTAGCAGCAATCTCCAAATGAATCACCTTGGTTGGCTACTCTTTCCTCAGAAAAGGGAGAACTCTACAGTGACTGCATACAACCCTAAAGGGTCCCAATGACTCTTAATTAACACTTACGTAGTTTACTACGTCTTTCATGTTTGCACTGGGTTTTGCGCCACAGTTTGTTGGCGTATATGATTGTGATAGTATCGTTCTTCTAACGTAATATTTCTTTCTACTTCCCTTTCATTTTTGATTCGTTCTAATTCTCGCTGTCACTTGTTTTCTAACAGCACAACTATTTTTTCTTCACCTTCATTTTCGATATGTTCTCATACTCGTTTTCGCGTGTCTGCTAACCGCACGATTCTTCGCTCTTCTATTTCACTGTGACACATTCTGATTTTCATTGTCGTTTGTAATTCTCACAACCACTTATCTAACCACATATTTAACCACATATTATCTACCCACATATTTCTTTATCCTCGTGGTCGCATATGTTATAGCCATGAATTTCTTTAATTTTCATTTTCATCCTTGATTCGTTCTGATCCTCGTTGCCGCATGTCTTGTAAATGGATATTTCTTGTTCTTCACTTTCGTTTTTAAATTGTAGAAATTCTCGCTGCCACTATCTTTTAACCACATAATTCTTTGTTCTTCAATTTCGTTTTCAACTCGTTGCAATTTTGTTTTCGCAAATATTCTAGCCATGCATTTCTCTGTTCTTCACTTTCGTTCTTGTCTCATTTAGTGGTCCAGTTTGTTGATTTTAAGCAATTGTTGATTTAGCTATTATCCTTTAGGTACTATTAAACTGCTTAAAACACCTTTTTATTGGGGGTGGCGGGAGGGGGGCAAAGAGGACTTTTTCATAGTAGTTAGGGATTTATTTACTGTTCATTTTCCACAGACATTTTAACATCCAGCGTAAACACAACTAGGTAATAGAAACTAACCCAATTTCAAGACATATTTCAATAAACCCGCTTACTTTGTTATTTAAACTGGTAATTTTTAATTCCTTTGTTGGACAATATTAACACAGATTGCAAAAATAGAGAAAATACAGAGTCTGAAAGCGCCAAGGGGGTCAAGATAAAAAATCCCCTCCCCATCCTAGACCCAATCTTAGGTCTATTAACGACTGAAAACCATGATTTTTAAGATTTTTCTCTTTGCTGTCTCAGAATTATGGGACTCTAACGGCTGTAGACTACTAAATTTTAGTCAGTGTTGACACATTGAACTGAGAAACTAAATAAGGTAAACGAATTAATTGAATTTGACAACGGTCTTTGTCCGTAAAAAAATTTACGATAACTCTTGATTATTTATTGATAATTAAATAAAAAAAAGTGTTTTTTCAACTGAAAGTAAGGATCAACATTAAAACTTAAAACGAACAGAAATTATTCCGTATATGATTCTTTCTTACAAGTCTACTTTTTAAAACAATAAGAAACTTTAGCGTAAAGAGCGAGACGTCGAGGAGGGGACAACCCCTTTCATATGCGGTCATATGATATGTCAGTCTCAGTTCGTTTTAAGTTTTGTTTTCATTTCAGTTCGTTTTAAGTTTGGATGTTGCTCCTTACTTTCAGTTGAAAACTTTTTTATTTAATTACCGAAGGGTTTTGAATTAATGCAGGTTTTGATTTTGGCTCACCGTACATGAACAGTTAAAACAAAATCTGCACATTAATTTTTTTGGCTAAATGACTTTCTCATAGTTTTGATCGGACCATTTGATAAGAAAGAGGTGGGGCAGGAGGCCTAGTTGTCCTCCGACTTTTGGTTACTTAAAAAGGCAATTAGAACTTTTTGTTTTATTACGAACGTTTTTAATAGTAATAAATATTCGTAATTTACGAATTAACTTACATAGCGAACTTCCTCGTATATTTTTATTACGTATATGAGGAGATTCGCCCCTCGTCATTACCTTGCTCTTTACACTAAAGCTTGAATTTTGTCCCAATTTTTTAAGAATGACCCTGAATCACAAAGGCCGTAGAATAAATAGTTGATATTACTAAATATAGTTTAGCGTAAAGAGCCCTGTATTGAAGAGGAGACGAACCCCCTTATATATGTAATCATTTCTGTTCATTTTAAGTTTTAATGCTGCTCCTTACTTCCAACTGAAAAAAACTTATTTTCTATTTATTTTTGTTTAAATAATGCTAGAAAATCATGCACCCCCTTCATGGAAATTCTCTTTCCTCATGATAAATTCCTCCATGGAAAGATCCTCCCACGTAACCCCCTCCCCCTAACCACCCTCCCACCACGAAACAGTCCCTCTAAAAAGTCTGTGCGCTTCCCAAGAACCATTACAGTAAACAATGGTCAAAGTTTGTAATTTGCAGCCCCTCCACCGGGAACCGTGGGAGATTAAGTCGTTTCCAAAGACATAGTTATTAAGTTTTTCAACTATGCGGAACAAAACGGATATCTCAAAATTATGATCTTTTGACTTAGGAAAAAAATGACCGTGGGGGGGCCTATGTGCCCTCCAATTTTTTTGGTCACTTGAAAAGGGCACTAGAACTTTTAATTTCCGTTACAATGAGCCCTCTCGCAACATTCTAGGACCACCGGGTCGATACTATCACCCCTGGGGAAAAGAAAAAAACAAATAACAAAAAAACAAGCATCCGTGATCGGTCTTCTGGCAAAAAATACAAAATTCCACATTTTTGTAGATAGTAGCTTGAAACTTCTAGAGTAGATTTCTCTGATACGCTGAATCTGATGGTGCGATTTTCGTTAAGATTATATGACTTTTAGGGGGTGTTTACTCCTATTTTCTAAAATAAGGAAAATTTTCTCAGACTCGTAACTTTTGATGGGTAAGACTAAAATTGATGAAACTTATATATTTAAAATCAGCATTAAAATGCGATGCTTTTGATCTACGCTATTGGTATAAAAATTCCGTTTTTTAGATTTCGGTTACTATTGAGCCGGTTCGCTCCTTACTACAGTTCGTTACCACGAACTGTCTGATTATCTCTAGATATAATTATATCTCTCGATTTAACTAAATCTCTTGATAATAATTATATCTCTTGGTATAATTATCTCCTGATTAATTCTTAATAATTTCTTGATTCACAAAGACAACTACACCTTCAAATGACAGCTGTATTTTCTTAAGGTATTTGGTACCATACGTTTTTAGATGAATTTTTGCTAATTTTTCAAATAATTTTATTATTTTTTAAATTTAGCACCTATTACAACCAAAGACGGCATGCCTGCATACGAAGGTCTTCTCCGTAAAAAAAAATTCCCGATTTTTTTAGTTTAATGTGACCCATGCTGGGCTGCCAAACTGACACATTTTGTGTCAAAATGACACAACTTGATGTTGCGTGACACTTTGACACATTCAGTCGAAATGATGACACAATCGACGAAAATGACACATTTTTCAATAAAAAATGGCACAATTGACAAAAATGACACATTTTTGTCATCCAAGTCTTGTTTTTTAAATGGTAATAAAAGAAAAGTTAAATTTCAGTTTTCTACCTCCAGAAAAGCTACAAATTAATGGAAGCGAATAGCGCTACCTAATGGTTGCAGTAGTACACAAACAGTGCGGAATACAGGACAGATGCCATTACCATATTTAAAATTTAAACCAAGAGAAGAAAACAGCCATAGGTGGAAATTTCACATCAAAATGTACGCTGAATATCTGAACTTAATTGGCTTCTTAATTGAGTGTTTGATGTAGCCAACTGGTACGTACTTAACAGTAAAAAGTAAACAGCATGCAGTTTACCAAAGCTGTATGCATAAGCAGTAGCTCCCATTTTTAGGAGTACAGGAGGGGTATCCCACCTCGGACAAGATTACAAATTTCCAGAGATGTCTCTCCTTCAGAATAATCCATCTGGCTTAAAAAGGCACCAACAAATATGACAAAAATACTAGGTTGAAGCTGATTGAATGGCTAACATATTGATTAAATAAAAAGCTTAGCCAATAAAGCTGATTATGTATAGAGCTGATTACGATTACAACGTCATACAAAAAG
This sequence comes from Artemia franciscana, assembly GCF_032884065.1. Lineage (NCBI taxonomy): Eukaryota > Metazoa > Arthropoda > Branchiopoda > Anostraca > Artemiidae > Artemia > Artemia franciscana. Next base: position 59,247,837 of record NC_088867.1, read on the forward strand.
TATATTTTCAATTCACTGTCGGAATTGATTGTCCCTAAAATTTTATATATGTCAACTGGCCTCGCTGGCCGCCCAGACACGAATTACTAGTGTGTAACATTAATTTAATCCAATGTTTCTATTTCTTTCATGACGTCATAAAAAGGTCATGATCCCAAGATAATAGGATAAGGTTAAGTTTACTCTTTTTTGAACTGATTTTGAAAAGGTTATATATTCAAAACTCTAAATAAAGATTTGACAATTAAATATGATACCATTTGTAGCAAAAAAAATATGACACATTTTGTGACACATTATGGAATCTGAGATGACACAAAAAGCACATTTTTGGAAAAAATATGACACACTCCTTAAAAAAAAATTGGCAGCCCTGGACCGATGTGGTTGCGTAAATCTCCGCTTAACCAATTCCAACCATAAGATCAGATTTCGTTTTCACGGTCCTTAGTATGTTCCCTGCACAAGTTGTGGTAAGATATTTTTACTACAATTCTATGATTTTAATGCTACAACTTAATATGAAAATTTTGCTATAAACCAACGATAAGATTCAGCTTTATCCATGTACTGAACAGTGTTGCCAGATTTTTGGTTTAAAGTTACGCCAACATAAAAGTGAAAAATCGCCAAAAGCACCATTTTTCTAGTGAAAATGCACAAACGAATTCACCCCCCTCCCCCCAAAATGCGCCGATTTCAAAAATTAACGCGCGAATGCCTCAAAAAAGCTTTGGTACTGAATTAAATTTTTACAATTTGATTTGCATCTTTATAGATTGAAACATATGCAAAAACTGCGTCAGAAACATGCGACAACAGGAACAATTACCAATTTTCTGAGTAAGTTAAGGTCATTCTTTAGAAAACGTGTAAGTAATATATTGTTTAGTAAATATCTGTATATTTCTTTTGAACCTGGATTAATTTTTACTAAAACAGGAGTTTTAGTAAATATTTGCTCCACATACTGCTAATAACACCTTTAGTATTATTTAAAAAATTTGATTTGTAGTGGAAGCGCGTAAGTAAAGTACTAGAAAATATTTTTGCTCTTTATAGCATATAAGCTGTATTCCCAAAATAAGCTAAGTGAAAACTGAAACAAAGAAAATTTTTCCGAATGCATTCAAAAGTGATAATTTTTTGGAACAAGGGAGAGTTAGCAACAGAGTTGCCACCCATAATGTTTTCTCTATTCTAAAATCACAATTCTGTGTTAGTAAGCCATAATTCTGGCTTAGTGAACGAACAGCTTGGAAAGTAATGAATCATATTGTGTAAATATGTTGTCTTTTCGGTGTAAATCATAGCTGTTGGCTTGAGGCATATTTGCATATTTTGCATTTAAATTAATTGCGCATTTAATTTTAAATTTTTACACTAGGTGCATTAATATTTTACATATTTGCATGTTTAATAACAAACCTGCAAAACAAAGGTCAAACAATATACTATAGGCTACTGATTTAATTCTGCAGTCTGCAAAAAAGAGTAACTGTGCTAGTCAGCAATAAAAAAAGGAAAGAAAAAAAATCTTATTTATTTTATAGCTAAAGATATACTTATTATAGATACTCTTCCTGCTTATTATCATTATTATTATTATGTTTAATATTATAACATGTTTAATAACGAGCCTTCAGAATAAAGCCCAAACTTAAGTCCAGTCCTTTAGTCCAACTTAAGGTAGTGTAATTTTTCTATGAAAGCATAGGTATCTTTGGGAATTAATACATTTTTATGTTTGCATTTTTAAGGACAAAAACCGTTGTCAAGTTAAACAAATTAGTTCGATTATTTATTTTTATGGTTCAACGTGGCACACCGATAAAATTGTGGTACTGCCTTACTACATAATTTTGAAACAACCAAAATAAAAAATCCGGGAAAATCGTATTTTGGGTATGAATAAACCTATAATGGGTCCAGGGAAAAATTTGGTTTTTACTTTATGTTTTTGGTACTTTAAAAGTCAAAAAGAGAAAACTAATGGGTAAAAATATGTAGTTTTAAGCGCCGATATAAAAGAACATTTAAAATGTAATTAAAGATGTTCCTTTAGTCCATGCCCAATAAAACCCAATATCGACAATATCTTGATACAAAGAAATTTTGGAACAACTTTCAATAGTCCTTTTTAATTTTTTCATATCTATGTATTTTATTTATATGTTTTTGATAATTTCAAAAGAACCAAAAGAATAAATCTGACAATATTCCATTGTTGGGAAAGAATAAACCTAAAATGGGTTCAGGGGAAAATGTTTTTATTTTTATGTCTTTGGTACCCTAAGAATACATAAAAAGAAAAATAATAGATAAAAATACACTTTTGTAAGCGCTTTATGTCCTTGACACCCTAGGAATCAAAAAGAGGAGAATAATACATAAAATATAGAGTTGTAAGCGCTAAAATAAAATAATATTTAAAATCTTACGAAAAAAAATGTCAACGATATTTTGGTACAGCCAAATTTTGAAACAAATTAGATAATTTTGATCATTCTTTGTCATCTTTTTATTTTATTTATACGTTTTTGACAATTTTGAAACAAGCAAAAGAAAAAAAACCGTGAAAATTGCATTTTAGGGTAAGAATAAACCTAAATTGGGTTCAGGGGGAATATTTTTATTTTTATGTCCTTGGTACCCTAAGAATCAAAAAAAGAAAAATAATAGATAAGATATACATTGGTATGTTTGTATGTATGTTTTTGATAGTTTTGAAACAGCCAAAAGAAAAATCAAATCTGAGGAAATTGCATGTTCGGGTAAGAAAAATCCCAAATTGGTTTCAGGAGGAAACATTTTTATTTTATGTCCTTGTTACCCTAGGAATCAAAATATTTTGAAACAACCAAATTTTAAAATAAGTTTCATAATTTTGATAATTTATATATATATATATATATATATATATATATATATATATATATATATATATATATATATATATATATATATATATATATATATATATATATATATATATATATATACATATATATATATATATATATATATATATATATATATATATATATATATATTTTATTTATATGTATTTGATAATTTTGGAACAACCAAAAGAAAAAAATCTGATAAAATGGTATTTTTGGGTAAGAATAGGCCAAAAATGGGTTCAGGGGGACATGTTTTCATTTTAATGTCTTTGGTACCCTAAGAATCAAAAAAGGAAAAATAATAGGTAAAAATATGTAGTTATAAGCGCTGATAAAAAAGAGCCTTATAATCTTACAAAAAATCGTTCTTTAGTCCGTGACCAACAAAAACAACTCCAATATCGACAAGATGTCGCAGGCGAACGTAAGCTGATTTCAAGGTAGCAAGACATCGTGCTGAACTCCTTGCATCTAGATCACCAGGCTGAATTCCTGAATAAGCAGTCAAATAGTCAGCAACGTGATCAAAAGTTGATATATAGTCGTCCAAAAAAGGAACTCCCTCATCTTTCCCTTCTCTAGAAGAAAAAAAAATTAAATAAATGAAATAGTCAATCAAATAGTCAGCAACATGATCAAAAGTTGATATACAGTCGTCCAAAAAAGGAACTCCCTCGTCTTTCCCTTCTCTAGAAGAAAAAAAAATTAAATATATGAAATAGTCAATCAAATAGTCAGCAACATGATCAAAAGTTGATATACAGTCGTCCAAAAAAGGAACTCCCTCGTCGTTCCCTTCTCTAGAAGAAAAAAAAACAAAGTTAAATATATGAAATAGTCAGTCAAATAGTCAGCAGTGAAATAGTCAGTCAAATAGTCAGCAACATGATCAAAAGTTGATATACAGTCGTCCAAAAAAGGAACTCCCTCATCTTTCCCTTCTTTAGAAGAAAAAAGAAGTTAAATATATGAAATAGTCAGTCAAATGGTCAGCAGTGAAATAGTCAGCCAAATAGTCAGCAGCGTGATCAAAAGTTGATATACAGTCGTCCAAAAAAGGAACTCCATCATTTTTCCCTTCTCTAGAAGAAAAAACAAAGTTAAATATATGAAATAGTCAGTCAAATGGTTAGCAGTGAAATAGTCAGTCAAATAGCCAGCAGCGTGATCAAAAGTTGATATACAGTCGTCCAAAAAGGAACTCCTTCATCTTTCCCTTCTCTAGAAGAAAAAACAAAGTTAAATATATGAAATAGTCAGCAGTGAAATAGTCAGTCAAATAGCCAGCAGCGTGATCAAAAGTTGATATACAGTCGTCCAAAAAAGGAACTCCCTCATTTTTCCCTTCTCTAGAAGAAAAAACAAAGTTAAATATATGAAATAGTCAGTCAAATGGTCAGCAGTGAAATAGTCAGTCAAATAGTCAGCAGCGTGATCAAAAGTTGATATACAGTCGTCCAAAAAAGGAACTCCCTCATCTTTCCCTTCTCTAGAAGAAAAAACAAAGTTAAATATATGAAATAGTCAGTCAAATGGTCAGCAGTGAAATAGTCAGTCAAATAGCCAGCAGCGTGATCAAAAGTTGATATACAGTCGTCCAAAAAAGGAGCTTACTCATCTTTCCCTTCTCTAGAAGAAAAAAAGAAAGTTATATATATGAAATATTCAGTCAAATAGTCAGCTGTGAAATAGTCAGTCAAATAGTCAGCAACGAGATCAAAAGTTGACAAAAAAGGAAATCCCTCATCTTTCCCTTCTCTAGAAGAAAAAACAAAGTTAAATATATGAAATAGTCAGTCAAATAGACAGCAGCGCGATCAAAAGTTGATATACAGTCGTCCAAAAAAGGAACTCCCTCATCTTTCCTTCTCTAGAAGAAAAAACAAAGTTAAATATATGAAATAGTCAGTCAAATGGTCAGCAGTGAAATAGTCAGTCAAATAGCCAGCAGCGTGATCAAAAGTTGATATACAGTCGTCCAAAAAAGGAGCTTACTCATCTTTCCCTTCTCTAGAAGAAAAAAAGAAAGTTATATATATGAAATATTCAGTCAAATAGTCAGCTGTGAAATAGTCAGTCAAATAGTCAGCAACGAGATCAAAAGTTGATATACAGTCGTCCAAAAAAGGAAATCCCTCATCTTTCCCTTCTCTAGAAGAAAAAAAAAACAAAGTTAAATATATGAAATAGTCAGTCAAATAGTCAGCAGTGAAATAGTCAGTCAAATAGTCAGCAACATGATCAAAAGTTGATATACAGTCGTCCAAAAAAGGAACTCCCTCATCTTTCCCTTCTCTAGAAGAAAAAACAAAGTTAAATACATGAAACCAAGAACGATTTTAAACATAGTATTGTAAAACATCACTATATACATACGAAGGGGTACCTAAAACAAGACCAAACGTATGGAGGACGGAACGTCTGTAGTATGGGGTTTTCACAGGTAGAATCATCTGCAGCTGATTTTCACAAGTCAGCGTGCCAACTGCCATCACTGTAGAAGCTTGCTTTCTATTTTTCTAAAAATTAACGTGATTGTTGTTTTGCGTGCTCGTCGTTTTTTTGCTATGCCCAAATTTCGTGAAAAGTGCGCAGCCATGACGCTTTGCTTCCTGTGCGGAAAAACGACCATAGAAACCGACTTAAATCTTTGCTGGGATCTGGACGGCAATATGTGATTCCAGCAGTGGCGTCTACGTTGATTTAGGAACTGAGTTCAGAGCATCTATCGCCAACAGTTTTGCCGAATTATTTTTGAACTTTTCTTATGCCTGAAAGGCCGACAATTCATAAAAATACAATCTGAAATCGCTATGGTAAGGATAAAACTATAAGACCTCAACATATATCATTTCTATATATATCAAAACTATGAAAAACTATTTTGTGAGAGGTCTGATGTTCATCTTGCTTCTAGTAGGTCTTCTTTTTCTCTTGTTTACAGAGCTTCCAAGCTTTGAAACAAACTTAGTAAGGATACTAAGGATAATGGTAATTTTAACCAGTTTAAATCTGATTTACACGTGGAGTTGCTCGGTAGGTATACTTTCGAAACAGGTTAACTATATTTTCAGTGGGTTATTTTTCTGTATTTTTCATTGTGTTGTATTGGGGTTTTATATTGTAGTGTTTTGTTGTTTATTTTTATGTTGGTTTCGGTAAATGGTCTCATGCTCCATACTCTTTTTTTTTATTTATTTATTTTAGCAAATCCTCGCAAGCTCCGCTTTTGCTGTGCTATTGTATAAAAATTATTATTTTCAAAATTGTTCTACTACTACTACTACTGCTACTATATATATATATATATATATATATATATATATATATATATATATATATATATATATATATATATATATATATATATATATATATATATATATATATATATATAATTTTCTAAACAATTAAGATTAACATTCATGAATGATTCATAGCACCCAAATTAGGAGAAACGCCTAAGCTTGAACCGAAAAATTTTGATCTCGGGCTAAAACACGAGTAAAAATTCGGATTGCATTTCTAAATTCACTATCAATAGTCGCATCAAATATCCCAGCAACTTTTTGAGTCTAAAGTGGTGATCTAAAGCCGATAGTTTGAGCAAAAATTTTGGGTGAGGGAAAAATTTAGATCACATAACCGAAGTGACCATCATTAGTTGCATAAGATTCCACAAAAAAGGTTTCTTGAGCCGAAAACTGTGAGTTCGAGCAAAACACAATGTCTACTAGAAATACTTTTGAATTTAATATCCATAAAACTATATACAATTTATCAACAAAATTAAATTTATCTTCAGAAACAATCTAAAAAAATGTCAGAAAAAATAAACTTAAAGAATATTCCGCAAGTCCGTAAATGACGAAAAATATTTATATTGAAAGAAAACCCAACTTCTCATTACCAAGGCCGTTGGACAGAGAGTTAGAGCACGGTTATTGAGCACCTCAAAGAGCCTTGATGTGACTCAAACGTGATTCAAGAGGAAGTGAGCACAATACCACTAAAAATACAAAAGATAGCACGAGAGATAAAGAGAGAGAGAGAGAGAGAGAGAGAGAGAGAGGAGAGAGAGAGAGAGAGAGAGAGAGAGAGAGAGAGAGAGAGAGAGAGAGAGAGAGAGAGAGAGAGAGAGAGAGAGAGAGAGAGAGAGAGAGAGAGAGAGAGAGAGAGAGAGAGAGAGAGAGAGAGAGAGAGAGAGAGGAGAGAGAGGAGAGAGGAGAGAGAGAGAGAGAGAGAGAGAGAGAGAGAGAGAGAGAGAGAGAGAGAGAGAGAGAGAGAGAGAGAGAGAGAGAGAGAGAGAGAGAGAGAGAGAGAGAGAGAGAGAGAGAAAAATTAGTCAAGGTTAAAACGCTTCGGAACAATACTATCTTTTAACAACTTCGCACAGTTCAAAACAAAGTAGTATCCCAACATAGTCACATCCCAGTTTTTACAAGCACAACTTACCCTCGAATAACGGTGATACGAGCAACTGCTTTGTGAGAAGGACGAATAATGACCGGTTTTCCTTCCGATTTCAATTCAGCTTCTTCGCTTTGAAGTGTGACAAACTCGGCATCCATCGAAACCAAAGTACCTTTAAGTAATTGTACCGTAAAAGTACCTTGTATATTTGTATATAAAAGTACCGTTTAAGTAAAAGTACCTTGTATATTTCATTTGATGATTCAAAAACTTACTTACAGTTCGTGGTGACGAACTGTAAGAAGCAGCGACTCTGCTCAATAGTTACCGAAACTCTAAAAAGAGGAATTCTAATAAAGTACCTTTAAGTACCTTTAAGAACATTTAAGTAATTTAAGAGGAAGATAATAACAAAAAAAAATAAAAACCCCAAAAATACACACACGATAATCTGGATAGCATTTAGGCGAGGTTGCAGGGAGTTAAAGCCTTCCACTGGATTCCCATGAATGGCTGGCAACCCAATAAACAACATTTTTTTCTTAAATACAAAAAGCCAATGACTTTTCACCATAGAAAAGCTTCCGCCCTAGGTTTTTGATATCAGGAGAACCAGCAGAATTGATTGGATTGGAACTTGACAATAGAAAACATGAAAGGCTACCAAGAAAGTAAACTGTCTACATGTTACAAAAACAAGATTACCAAAAACTAGAGTCTATATCCGTGAATTACTTCTGACGAAAGATAGTAGGCATGTAAAAAGATCAAATAGTGCGTGGTAACGAACTGTAGTAAGGAGCGATCCGGCTCAATAGTAAATGAAGCTCTAAAAAACGGAATTTTGATACTAATAGACACGTCAAAAGAATCGGGGTTTTATGATGATTTTAAATATATAAGTTTAATCAAATTTAGTCTCACTCATTAAAAATTACTCTTTAAAAAGTAAAGTTGAGAGGAAGACTCAAACTTTAGCGTAAAGATTGGGGCGTTGAGGAGGGAAAAGCCCCTTTAATATACGGAGTAATATCTGTTCGTTTTAAGTTTTAATGTCGCTCCTTACTTCAGTTAAAAAACTTGTTTTTTTTCATTTAATTTCAACAAAAAAACGGGTCAACTTTTAAAAACTCTTTACACTACAACAGGGACAGAAAAAAAAATGATTAGATAAGATAGGTAATATAGAGCCATAGCCGTTCCTTACAGTCTCCTCTCGATTCATATACAAGCCATAAAAGCCAAAAAAAAGTGAAAAATTGATCAAAGTAGGCAACCCCCCTCCGTGCCCCCCCTCAGACACTCTACAGTACCCAGGGAGCTTGCCTCAGTCCCTCCCCCTTGAAAGACCTGGATGGAGCTAATATTAATTATCTGAGCTTAGAAATCTAATGAATGGAGGCAACGTTTATGCATTCTCTTTGTTGACTTTATAAGTCAATTGAATGTTTATAATAAGCGCCGAATGCTAAAGCGCCTTTCTCTTAACTCTCCTATGTTCTTTAATATGTTGTTGAACAAAACATATTTTTTTTGCACTTTTACAACAACAAACTTTTATTTTGTTATTTAAAATTTTTTCCTTAATTTTGCAGTACTATTAGACAAAATTAATTTTGAAAAATTAGTTATTTTCATCTTAGGAATGTATCAAAGGAGACATACATTAGCAGCGACATAAACTTTTCGAACGTTTCAACGCAAAATCAAAAAAAATAATTATGGTCTTAAAATGGTCTAAAAATTGTAAATTACATAAAAAATGACATATATGCTGAGTTTTGCTCCCAGAAAAATGGGGAGCAGACTCTAGAGGTGTCTAAAACAATCGACACTGGGACAGTGGAGCTTCGGGTCATACAATGACAAACGAGAAAACAAATCGTTTTGGGACTTTTATACATTCTTTTGGTTGGGCGACAAGCTTGCTACTTGTTCCTGTAAAAACACCCAGCAACTGAAACGTCGATTCGACGCCCTATGCGCCAGCAATGGCTCTGAAGGATCTCTATCCTTTTTTTTTTATACATTCTTTTGGGACTTTCATACAATGAAAAACAAGAAAACAAATTGTTTTGGGATTTTTATACATTGTTTTGGGACTTTGTCACCTTATTTCAATATATACGAACAATGTGCTATTTATGCTGAGTCCAAGCACATAAAATTGTTCAGGTAAAATAAGGCATGATTTTTGAAAATATCGGAAGTTTCAATGAATTTATAAAGCTTGATTAGTTTAGATTGTTATTAAGGTCACTCGACACAAACACACAAAACATGCATAATAATTTGATTTTATGCAACAGCTAGCAGCTAAGCCTACTGACAGACAGGCTTAAAATAATCGTTGCTTGTTCTTTTTTATAATGTTCGGAGAAAAATTATACCCCCTCCCCCTTAAACACAGGATTTTAAGTCATCAATTCTCAAGTAACCATTAAAACAATTTTAATCAAATCTGATCGTAGCAGTGATACAAATTTTGCCCCCAAGAAATTTTTTTTAAAGGACTTTAATTAAAATAAATAAACGTAAAATTTTAGGTATTATTTACTGTTTATGCACAGGTAACAATCTGCTACTGGTACTCTTTTTCAATTGTATATCTAAAATACATTCCAATACTGCAATTTCTTAAACAGGACATTTTTTAAGATATCCTCAGGGACTCTAAAAAAATGACTTCATGAGACTGATTTTTTAGACTCACTGCTTCGATGGACCAGGGTTGATTAAGTTATTTCTTTAGCAGGCAAAATTGTGTTCAAAAACCTGTGTTAATATTTCGTTCTTCTGCAGTCCTACAGTTTTAATCTTTCAATGTAACAGTCAATTTTGTAATCATTTGATAGACAAATTTCAGCTGAATATTATTTTTGAAATAAAAAAAGAGATAATATACTGAATATTAACAGTTTTATTGAACAATTTTTTTCTTGGACGGATAGATTAAACAGATTTATTATTTTCTATTGTTGCATTAAAGTTAGGACATATCCCCAGGCATTCCACAGTCTATTAGATAGCAGCCATAGCATCAACGCTCAATACACCAGTGTTTCATTCTTGAAGAAAAAGAAGAAAGTAGGATTTAAGAAAGCGGTAGAAATTGAAAGAAAATATTATTCATGAGTTTATTATTGGATTAACCGCCAAAATTCCTGCTATTAAACACGTTTCAGGAGAGAAAAGTGAAAAATATAGAGTTATATTTGATGAGCAGCATTCTAAGCAGGAAGTACAAGTGAAATTCAAGTGGTTTTTCTTAAAAAATTTGTCAACTGACAACATGATTGCCATAATTTATGCCAAATCTTAGCCGAAATAGCCATAATGTCATCATTTAACGGTAATACTACATTAATAAAAGGCTTTCTTTTGATAATCTTTTTGAATATTCTGAAGTCCAAAGATATAATTTTATTACGCATTTGCATCTACAAATTTTGGATTTATTAGTGCTCTCTGCTGTATTTTTCAAAACTTATCAAATTCGAGTTTTCAGATTTTTGAAAATATGAAAGTTTTGAAAATAATTTCAAATATTTTTCAAATTCTAAATTCATCGAGTCAGAAGATGTTCCAATTTCTGTTCACTTGGTTTGCACATCTTAGGCCATGTTAATGTCTTATTAAAATTATTTTCAAATTGACGAGCGAAAATTTCTAGTTAAATTTATGTCAAATTCATACCAAGGTCAAAATCTCAAGTTGCTTTAATTATTTGCTGGATAAGATATAATAAACAAGCAAATTTCTCTGACTAAAAAAAAATCTCCAAACTCCAAAATAGAAAGTATCTGACAACTATGTTTTTGTTTTATTAAACAGTGAATTGCAAACCAAAGACGAAAAGAATAAGGTAAAACAATAATTCCAGCGTAAAACGATTATAAATCACCATCAATAAAGAAATGAAACTCAAAATGAGCATAAATTAGAACAAATAATCAAGCCAAACCTGAAGCGAACATAAATTACCACAAACATAAGTAGGGCCAGCGCTTCGTACGTCTTCTAAAGAGGAGAACATCGTTCACCCTTTGCGTCATTTGTGAAGGCACTGATCGCTACCTGACAGGGAGATTGTATCATGTATCGATACATTATGTATCGATTACATTCGATGTATCGATACATCGTGTATCAATTGTATCGATATTGATCGTGTATTTTATTTATTGGTTTCGACTTAAGATACACTTTTGGTCACAAAATTACGAAGCTGCTACCTCAAGTGTCGATTTAATGGAGCACCAGCCCAGAGAGTAAAAGTCCAATTCAGTGAGAACCCTAAACATAACTCATTGAAAAATCATAAATTAAAGGAAAATCAAAAAGGCCTATCAAGATAAGGTATTTGAATAGTTACCTTTACCGATGTGTTCATCATTACCAAGTGGTTTGAAGGGACCTTCACGTGGGTTCTTCAGGACTTTTAATTCCCAGTTATCAGAAAAAACATCCCTAGCGATTGGATTTGTTGGTGTACTTAAAGGCAAATTGGATCCTTCTAAAATGTATGAAACAAAGCATGGTATTTTCCATTGGGGAGCACACACTAAAGCGTCATCAATTCCGATTTTTTTCACACTAAAAACGGAAGTAATTAAAACTGAGAAAATAATTGAACAGAGAAACAATTGTAAGAAAATAAACAAGACTATATTTTCAACATAAAATAAAAAAAAATATATGATAAAAATATATAAACATAATATATAATAAAAATATATAATAAAAAATAATAAATAACTGATAAATAATAAAAAATAAAAAAACTGAGAAACAATTTTAAGAAAATAAACAAGACTTTATTTTCAACATAAAGTAAAAAATAAAAAAAATATAATAAATAATAAATAACTGATAAATAATGAAAAAAATATAAACAAATAAAAAAAACTGAGAAACAAATGTAAGAAAACAAACAAGACTATATTTCAACAGCTGCTATTCTAAAAAAACTGCTATTCTGTAAAAAGGTTGAAATGTATGGCTGATGCCGAATAGCTTAGCCCCCTTTTAAACTTTTCAAAACAGCAATGAACAAAAAAAGGAACACATCCTTATTTTCGTTTTTTTACGGTATTTTGAAAATCAAATGAACCAATTTATTAATAAGATGTTTTTTTTCGAAACATTGATTTATGGACAGGGCTATATCATGGTTTATTTTTTTTGGACGGGGGGGGGAGGAGTGGGTTACCAAAAGAATAAAGAAGAAAGGACTTTTCTAATTTTTTAAAATAAGTGGTTTTTTTTGCCGGCATTTTTGGATATGTTTACAAATTGAAGAAATAATTTTTAGGTTTTTGAGAAGACAGAGTTTTTTCTACCAGCATTTTTGTAACTAATTGGCGAGTCAAAAACATTTTTGGATTGGCTTTAAAACCTGGCACCCTAGATGCTTAGGTACGGCCCTGCTGTGGGAGTAATTTATTGTTTTTTTCCCTTTTTTACATAATTTGAGAAAGTGGATTGCAGTCCATCAAGGACGGACAGTAATGCCTCTTAAATAGATGACATGCGATACTGTTAACCGATTAGGAATTCCAGCTGCCGTAGGAGTAGTAATAGAGGAAAATTCGATTAAGAATTATAGAGTAGGGAATTAGCGACCCACCAGCTTCGGCCTCCCGTACACACCTTCTCATAAAGCTGAAATTTATTTGTGAAGGATCCCTAGAGTTTAGAAGATTAGATGAAGAGTTTAGATGAAGTCCATCCATTTCGTTTTCTATGAGACACGAATAGCACCTTCTATTTCTTTAATACTTTTTCTTGGTGACACCTCTGGGCCAGAACTTTATCTGAGTTAAGCATAATTCTGACAGAGGGCGAATATTGCTTCGCCTAGCAAAGTTGCTTCGCCGAGCCAAAAACAAGGCCTTCCGGAGCAGAAAAAATCACCTCGCCAAGCTTCAACTTGAAAAAAAAATCGTACGGCGAGGCTACACAACATCCAAGAAAATAGATGTTCAAAAATAATAACATGTATTAGATCATATCCTGTATTGTATGGTATACGCTGTGCTGCAAAGAATACAAGGACCTGGGAATCAAAGAAAATACATGGAAGAAGGTAGCAAAAATATTAGATGAATTAGGTGAAAAATGTGTTTAGTATTTGGTCAATCTTTGAAATGAGTAGCCTAGCTCTTAATAATAAAGGCTTGCGTCTTACCAGTAGAATGTTAATAATATAATGTAGATCCTTCATTTAAAGCTGAAATAATTAAAGGAAAAAAAGAATCGTCTCCAGCGCGAATTGCCAAGCGATTTTCGTTTCGCCTCGTAAACTATTTTTTTCACAAGTAGTTTTTGTCACGCTCTGTCAGAACTTACCTTTAGGCTATGAGCGTCAGTTCAAGAGCAGAACTTCTCACATCAAAGTTTTGAGTTCAAACCTTAACGAGGAAAGACTGTTTTTTATTTTTCGATATCGAATGAACAAGCCTAGTCCCACACTGGCTACAAGTCTAATCCGACATTGGTGTATTGGCTGCATCATTGCCATTCATTGCCTGCCTTTTAGAGCCAATCCCAATTAGATGATAGAAAATGTTTATATAACTGCGAGTATACCATTCATAAGTAACATACACGTACGCAAAAATTTATTTCGGGGATTCTGGGAAGGTAGCTAATTTTGAAACGAAAAAAATAGCCAAACTGTAGAAATATAGTGCCGTAAAAATTATGTAGAGTAATTATTTGAGTAAGAGTATGTAAGTAAATATATAAGAGTATAATAATATAAGATTATATAAGAGTATAATAAGCATATAAAAGTATGTAAGTAAGTAAGTAAAAGTAAGTATGTAGAGTAATTATATGAGTATGTTGAGTAAAAATTATGAAGAGTAGAGTAATTAAAAATTATGTTATGTATTTACAACTGTAAATACATAAAAATCTTTTGAAAAGGGAAGGGGATATTTCAGAAACTTGATATTTTGTTTTGTCTAATCCTCGCATTTTGTTTTAATTATGGATACTTGCAGAAAAATGAAGCGGTAGACTCATCATTTTGAGTTGAGGCTCCGGCCACATAGACCCATTACCTCCAGGAGGGGCGAGCCAAGGTGTGCCCCCTATCCTTTATAATTTTGTTCCAGCAGCTTCAATGATACAAATTATTGAAGACATTATGAAATATTATAATTAAATTAATTTAACATGTTTTTATAATAGTTAATTAAACATAGTATTAAACAGATTATGAAAAGTTAATATTCATTCTTGCCTTTTTACTTACCAATAGTCATTAAATAGGTACCATTCGCCTTTGTCGCTGTGATCATGTACATCATGGTAAAACGGATTGACTCTTATGCACGCCACAAGATGATGCCTGGTTGAAGCTTTAGTTTCAGCAATCTTGTAAATGACACTATGAAGTCTGTAAGATCTGTTTTCCTAAAAAAAAACAAAAAAACAATGGTAATTAAAACTTATTTGAAAATGTTTATTTTTAACTTCAAGATTTAACTGCGGTGAAAAGTCAAAATATTGGCTGTTTCTTTTCGAATTCTGAAAAATTGGTTAAAATATGATATTTTTCTGTCAACAAACGAGAGAATGTTTTTTTTTCTGTCATCAGAAAACGAAATACACCATCAACTGTGAATTTTTTTTTCCTACGTATTTTCTATCCACTTAAAGATGAAAATTAAAAATTATCGGAAAAAGTCATTTTCTTGATTAATCAGCAATGAATTTAGCACAAAATCTTAGCACTGCACACTAATGTGTGCGGTGGTTTCTTTATCTTTGTGTTGCCTTTTTTTATTCTAGTTTTGTTATAGTCATATTCTTTACGTTTAGTCCAAATCCAAAAATTTCTTCAAGTGTTATTGAAAAGAAAACAAAATGGTCATGAAGCTGTTTAATAGCACGGAAATAAAGTATTGATTTTCTACTTTAGTCTCAATCTATCTAGTTCCTCCATCATTATTCATATTTTTTACTTACTTCTTTACAATGACAGACAATGGACTGTCCTGTCCGCCACCAACAGACCTTGGGATGGCTTACCAACAACCCTTTTGATCTATTTGCACTTGCTTTATCGCCGATCATCAAACAGTCTCTGACCCATCTCAGACCATGCCTCTGGACCATTCTACCTATGGATCCAGGATCTTTTATGGATCCAAGTTTTACCAGGTTCTTCTTTTGTCCTCATCGTTTTTGTTTCAAGGAGAGCGCTGCTTTGCAAACAATGAATTTTCGTCACGTTATACCTGCGGGATGACACAAACTGTGCCCAGTGAGCTTCAGGTGAAGCATTTTGAAAATGAAGAAAAATATTGGCCACAACAATTTCTTACTTCGCTATAAGAATTCTGTTCCATCTATTGATGGTTGATCAACCACGTCAAAAGCTCTGCTCTTCTCTGCCTTTATCAGGCCTGTGTTACAAGTATGTACTAGTACAGCTCAAAAATTTGCAATATGAATCCAGACTGTTGTATTAGTTAAAATCTTTCACCTTGTCCATAGTGGTTTATCCAGAGAAGCAATGAATCTACAAGCCTTTGCTATGTGGGCAACGATTTCTCTTCCTGGTCCACCATCTGGCGTTAAAAAGAGCCTAGATATTGACTTCCTTGATGTAATCTAATGGCTTGGGACTCATTTAAATCTGACTAGGATCACATTGGAAAAGAGCCGTCTCAGTCTCTAGTCTTGGAGCTATTGATAGCGAGTCCTATGCGCTCAGAGACCAGAGAGATATCATCAACTATGCCTTGTAGACCATAGGACGACCCGGATGTGTAGACCCAGAAGAGTAGTGTTTTCTGTAACATCCAGATGTGTCAGGGATATCACATAGTTAAATAGCATAAGATATCCTAAACTACTCCCTAAAAGGGTTCAAAGCCAGTCATAAATCAATGAAGGCAATGAGAAGGGGTAAATGAAATCTGCTGTACTGCGACAGGATGAGGCGAGTTGTTCCAGGCAGCGTCTGCCTGGCTTGTTCAGACCTGCCGGACATGTTAAATCGTTTAATGATTCAATGAATCGATTTAAAGATTGACAAAGAAGATTTTAAGACGTGGGTAAATCGAAAGATCCTTCAAGAGTTTTCACAAATGGCTTTGTAGTCATCCATACGTGTCAGTTAGATGGAATAATGGAATGGGTGAGGTCTTTTGCATTTCAGGAGTGATCTTATCCTCTCCTAGAGCCTTAATCTCCCCAATAAACTCAATAAACCAGTCCCAATAAACCCCATCCCCAACCCCCAATAAACCACTTGAAAAGTTGTCAGACTATTTTGCGTGGACTGATTTCTTTTTTACATAAAAATGACTTGTTCAAGATCCTAAGAAAAATCGATTTTCAACCAGATTACAGGAAAAGGCTTAAGAATTAACTTCCAGATTAGATTAAAATGTTAACAAACTGAAGTTACATCATTGATTATATACAAGCCACAAGATTTACGCCACCCGCTATAAATCATAATTCAGCCTCGAATTAAGTGCAAACTTACAAAAAAAAAACAATTGTTTTCAGCTTAAAATACGCTAAGTTTGTCCAGATATTCGGAAAAAATACTTACCTTTTCATCTTTAGCATTAGCTTTATCTACGGTTCCATCTATTCCAAGCTTCAGATACAGCCTCTCTGGAATCCAATATTCTAAAAGATGAGAAGAATGACATATAAGCAATGGCCTACCAGAAATTAACCACTTATATCATAATCAATTGAGTCTGTTCTGGCTTTATTCTGTCCAGGCAGGATGGCCAAAAATAGTCAGAAACCATTCTCCTCATTACCGACGATAAATTGCTACACTGCTATATGAGAAGATTGGCTTGGAATTCTTTTATAATATTCGTGCTTAGAATATTTTTTCTCCAAAATTTAAAAGATTACATGGCACAATTAAGAAACGTTTAAATACAAGATATATTTCATGACGTATTTGGCCTATATTGACCTCTATTTGGTTATATTTGGCCTTATTTGGTTGGAACAATGGAACATTGCTGTCCAAATCATAACCAGACTGCCCAATTTTTATTAAGTAGATATGCTAAAAGGCATTTGTTTCTAGACCAGATTTTGATTAGAATGTTATTACAAACCTCCCCCGGAGAATATCAAAACTTAACCGTAACTATAAGATTTTACGAGACTCGGGGTAAAAATGCAGCAGCTTACCGAGTGTCAATTTGTTGTTTTTAGGATATCAGCTACTTGTTATAAGGTATAAAGATACTACTATTTCATTTAATAAGCACATTTAACCAGTTATAAGTTATTCTGTTTTTGCGTAATTTTGTGTTTTTTTGCGTATTAAATTTATAGGTTAAATTTCAATGTGAGATTATGCTCACTGCTTTTTTACAAATGAAATGTAAATTCAGAAAGCCTCGAGTTGGAGAGGACTGAAGAGCTTTTCGATGACCGGTAGGGGAAACGTGTACATTTCCTGGGATCTCCGTCAGCTCCAGTGGAGCTTCGGTGGGGCTAGCCCTCAAGAATTGTTTATGATCCCAGTTATTACGATAGTGTGGGGCAACCCCAACTACTAACTTCAGAATCCAACCTTTCCGATACGTGACCGTTATATCTTTTTTTTCTTTTTGTTATTTATCAACTCTGAGATAATGAATTTGGCCCTCTTTTCTCTCTCTCTCTGTCTCTGAGACAGAGAGAGAGAGAGAGAGAGAGAGAGAGAGAGAGAGAGAGAGAGAGAGAGAGAGAGAGAGAGAGAGAGAGAAAGACTCTCTCTCTCTCTCTGGGAAAATGGGATGCCATTACTTCAGTAGCTTGACCTGGGTCATCCAGCTGATTTAAATATGGTGGCTTACTAGCATTACGTCCAATGACTGACTTAATTGTCTTCCAGGTCTTTACTGGATTATCCTGACAGTTTTTAAATTCCTTAACATAATATTCTCTTTTAGCCTTCCTCAGCAGTTTATTTAAAACGCTATTATAATTCTTAAACACTCTACTAGCACTCTCACTACCACTTATCACACTCGACATATAAAGGCAATGTCTTCGATTAATTGAATTTACTAAACTTGGCGCTATCCAGGGTTCCCGTCGTTTATTTCTACTACCTAAAATATATTCTTCTTCATACCCTCTTCCTTCAAAAGGTCACTTATTTTCTGATTCCAATGATCAAAATTTTCATAAGACGTACAATAACTACTAAAAATAACCAATCAAAATTTTCCAGCCCTTTTTTAAACGACCCAAAGAAGTCTTACTAATGTAAAATCGCTCATTATCAATTCTTGGAAACATCACGTAAATCTGTGAACTTTAAAAGCTGTCATTATTCCAAAATGGTCAGAAACATCATTAGGATTAACACAAGACTCTTTATAATTAAAATTTACAAAATATTACCAAACGCCATAGCAGAAATCTCAGTAATCCGGGTACAAATATTAATTGAAGGATTCATATTAAAAGAAAATTGAGAAAAAAAAATTACGGCAAATTCTATCATTTTGTTATCTCGTATTAACATTAAAATCTCCCATTATTATTGACAAATTCTATCATTTTGTATAGAATTGGAATTACGTATAAAATTACGGCAAATTCTGTCATTTTGTTAACTCGTATTAACATTAAAATCTCCCATTATATCCCACTACACCGGCTTGTAGACACTCTCAGGTTGACTTTGTATTAACTCCGAAAAATTCTAACTTTCTAACTCTCCAAAAAATCTCTCAATTGACTTTCTATTAACTCCAAAAAATTCTAAGTAGATGCCGAATGAGGTCTATATACAAACACAAAAAAACTTCGATTCGCCAAAACTACCTTATTACCAAACTTTCAAACACCATCTCAACATAAACACAAACGTCATCTCCTACTTTAACCTCAAGATACGACTTAACGTAGGCAGCCACCCCACCCTGTCTCACATTTCTCCTGTTCTTTTCATGAAAATTATAGCAATTAATTGCAAATAAAGAATCAAAATTATCTTTCAAACATGTTTCAGTTAAACCTATATCACCAATATCTCCTATTAGTGAACTTGATTTAACCAAATAATCAAACAGTTCTTGGTAACCAACTGTAAGCCAACTGTAAGACCCGGCTCAATAGTAGCCGAAACTCCAAAAACGGAATTTTAATACCAATAGATATATCAAAAGAATCAAATTTTTATTGTGACTTCAAATGTATAAGTTTCATCAAGTTTAGTCTTACCTATCAAAAATTACTAGCCTGAGAATATTTGCCTTATTTTCAAAAAAAGGGGAAAACACCCCCTAACAGTCATATAATCTTACTGAAAACCACAACATCAGATTCGGCGTATCAGAGAACCCTACTGTAGAGGTGTAAAGCTCCTATCTGAAATAAAATAAAAAAAAAAGTTTTTTTTTAACGGGAAGTAAGGAGCGACATTAACACTTAAAACGAACAGAAATTACTTCGTATATGAAAGGGCTGCTTCCTCATCAACACCCCGCTCTTTACGCTAAAGTTTGACTCTTTCTCTTAATTCTACTTTTTAAAACAGTAAAAAACTGCTTTAGCGGTTTTACTGCTTTAGCGTAAAGAGCGAGGTATTAGGAGGAGGTGAGCCCATCATAGACGTAATAATTTCTGTTCATTTTAAGTTTTAATGCTTCTCCTTACTTTCATTTGAAAAAACTTTTTCATATTTATATTTTTCATTTTTTTTTAAATAATGCTAGAAAATCCTGCTCTCCCTTCATGAAACTTTTCTTCCCCCATGACAAATTTCTCCAAGGAAAGCTCCCCAAACATATCCCCCTCTTCTCAACCCCCCCCCCCCCCAACCTAAACATCCCCCATAAAACGTCTGTACTCTTCCAAATAACCATTACTATATGTAAGCACTGGTCAAAGTTTGTGACTTGTGGCCCCTCCCACGGGAACTGTGGGGGAGTAAGTCGTCTCCAAAACATAGTCATAAGGTTTTTGACTACGGTGAATAAAATAGCTATCTCAGAATTTTGATCCGTTGACTTTGGGAAAATAATTAGCGTGGGAGGGGGCCTAGGTGTCCTCCAATTTTTTTGGTCACTTAAAAAGGGCACTAGAACTTTTCATTTTCGTTAGAATGAGCCCTCTCGCAAGATTCTCGGAACACTGGGTCGATACGATCACCCCTGGGAAAAAAAAAAAAAAACAAAGCAAAAAAACAAACAAATAAACACGCATCCGTGATATGCCTGGCAAAAAATACAAAATTCCACATTTTTGTAGATAGGAGCTTGAAACTTCTACAATAGGGTTCTCTGATACGCTGAATCTGATGGTGTGATTTTCTTTAAGATTCTATGACTTTTAGGGGTTGTTTCCCCCTATTTTCTAAAATAAGGCAAATTTTCTCAGGCTCATAACTTTTGATGGTTAAGATTAAACTTGATGAAACTTATATATTTAAAATCAGCATTAAAATGCAATTTATTTGATGTAGCTATTGGTATCAAAATTCCATTTTTTAGAGTTTTGGTTACTGTTAAGCCGGGTCACTCCTTACTACAGTTCGTTACCACGAACTGTTTGAAAATGTGGAATTTTGTATTTTTGCCAAAAGAAAGATCACAGATGCGTGTTTCTTTGTCTTTTTTTCTTCCCAAGGGCGTCGTACCGACCCGGTGGTCCTAGAATATCGCGAGAAAGCTCATCCGAACCGAAACTAAAAATTCTAGTGCCCTTTTTAAGTGACCGAAAACATTGAGGGGGGGGGGGCAACTAGGCCCTCTATCCTGCTCATTTTTTCCCAAAGTCACTCGATCAAAATTTTTAGACAACCATTTTGCTCAGCATAGTCGAAAAATCTAACATATATGTTTTTGAGGATAACTTAATTCCCCACAACTTTGCCCATTATTTACATATAGTATTGTTGTGGTTTCACCCCTGTTTCTTTTCTTTTTCAGGTAAATGACATGTTGTCGTTTCCGTATTTGCCTATAGTATAATTTTCAATGATAAGTTAAAGTCTTGCAAGCTAAATTCTGTTTTGGTCTTCCTGTCCTGGGCCATTGAAATATAATATTATTCAAAAGAAGTAAGAGATTTTAACTTTAATTTAGCGGATGGGCCAGGGCAAATCTAAGGTCCACCCCTTCGAGCCCTCCTGGCCGAATGGGTTGGTGCGCTGGATTCGGAATCCCTTGTCTGAGAGGACGCGGATTCGAATCCCGGTGTGCCCAATTCTTCAGTTTGGGACGGGGTTCAGTGGCGTGACTCTGTAAGCTCAGCCAGAGTCGACCCAGCTCTAAATGGGTACCTGGAGAAATCTGGGAAAGGTAAACAGGAAGGGTGTGCGAAAGCACAGGATGGCTGGCCCCCAACCCCCCATTGCACTTCCTGGCTGAAGGGCAAAGAAACGGAGACAGTATCTCCTGTATCTTCTGTACCGAAGACCGGTACAGACTGTACCGGTGGTGCTGGTCTATACGTACCGGTGGTGCAGACTGTATCTCTATGGTGCTGGTGTACCGGTGGTACTAATGCCATATCCTTTACCTTTACCTTCTTTTTTTAAGGTCCACCCCTGCAGAAGGTGCTTTTGTACAGAAATGGTGTTTTGTTTTGTAGTCTACATTGAGACCCAGTTTACGGAGTCTGTTTTTTTAGAGCTGATAAATCTATGTGTGTTTTGTCAAGTGACCTTTGGAAGAATACAAGTAAGCTATTTTCTACAGCCGTGTTAGATTATTTTTCCAGGAACCCAGGCAGGGTAGGAAAAGAGTTCACGAGAAATACCGTCAATTATATATCGACAAGGGGGGGGGGAGCGAGCTTTACCATCAAAGGAGATAGCTAGAGATATTAGTTGTGACCCAGGTTGGGTGCACCCTTGGCCAAGAGTTTAGCCCGTTTGGCCATTCGATCATGTTACCATACCCTGGAGCAGGGTATACAGTAAAAGGGCACTAACACACTCTATACGGTACGATAGTGGTAAGCACGAGGCATTCTATTACAATATTGGGTGTCAGCGATGCTTTCGCCTCCAATAAGTGGTGCAGCACCATTTCCGTGCCAATATTTTATAGCAGCCGTGGTTACCATTCCACAGTAACCCTAAAGTATACAGACGTTTTCAGGGGGGAATTTTTCTGGTGGGGAGGGGTAGGGGAGAAGATTACGTGGGAGGATCTTTCCATGGAGGAATTTTTCATGGGGGAAGGGAATTTCCCATGAAGGGGGTGCCGGATTTTCCAGCATTATTTAAAAAACGATCGGAAATTAGACTGTAGTGCTTTCAACTGAAAGTAAGGGGCAATACTAACACTTTAAACCAACAGAAAGTATTACGTATATGAGGGGGTTCTCTCCCTCGTCAATGCCTCGCTCTTTACGTTAAAGTTTTTTTAGTACTTTCAAAAGAGCCATTTAATCTAATTAAACCCTTTATGATTCAGAGGTCATTCTTAAAGAATTTGAACAACATTCAACTTTAGCGTAAAGAGCGAGGTAAAACTTAAGCATTTACGTTTTTGGCTGAAAGTAAATAGCGTTTTTTTGTTTAGCAAAACAAGGAAAAAGAAATCTGATTATATTTTTGAAGCCAAAAAACAAACCTCTGTCAAGGTTACTGAATATTCTCTTTTAAATGCAAAAAGATCGGATTCGTAAAGCAATCCTAGCAATAAACATTTTTTTCACCAAAAAAACGAAGAAGAAGAAAATGCACGGGGGCATCATCGGTATTATCTATGTACCTCAACTGGGGGTACTTAGTGACTTATTTATGACTGGTGACCTTATTTTAGTGATCTTACTATGACCGGTTTTATCACAATATTGAATAGACTCATTATCCCATTTAAAAGAATACAAAGAAAAAACACACACTCAGAAAAATGTACGACAAATATTAAGTGATTCAGCAAACCTAACAATCATAACTTTATATATCAATCATAATTTACAATTTATATAATCATAATATATTACATATCATAATTAAAATTATATTTATATCATGAATATATATATATATATATATATATATATATATATATATATATATATATATATATATATATATATATATATATATATATATATATATATATATATATATATATATATATTAAATATATATATATATATATATATATATATATATATATATATATATTTATATATATATATATA